>NW_026600250.1:600000-762301 GCF_029448725.1 Salvelinus fontinalis
GGTGATGGGGAGGGTATGGGCCATTAACAAAGCCATCACCTACAGAGAGATGAACCTGGAGAAGAGTCCCCTAAGCAAGCTGGTCATTGTGCTCTGTTCACAAACATAAACACACCCCACAGAGCCCCTGGACAACAGCACAATTAGACCAAACCAAATCATGAGAAAACAAAAAGATAATTACTTGACACATTGGAAAGAATTAACAAAAAAACAGAGAAAACTAGAATGCTATTTGGCCCTAAACAGAGAGTACACAGTGGCAGAATACCTGACCACTCTCCCAGACTGCTCCAGCACAGGTCAGAATACCAGTCTCCCAGTCTGCTCCAGCCCAGGTCAGAATACCAGTCTCCCAGTCTGCTCCAGCACAGGTCAGAATACCAGCCTCCCAGTCTGCTCCAGCACAGGTCAGAATACCAGTCTCCCAGTCTGCTCCAGCCCAGGTCAGAATACCAGCCTCCCAGTCTGCTCCAGCCCAGGTCAGAATACCAGCCTCCCAGTCTGCTCCAGCCCAGGTCAGAATACCAGCCTCCCAGTCTGCTCCAGCCCAGGTCAGAATACCAGCCTCTCAGTCTGCTCCAGCCCATGTCAGAATACCAGTCTCCCAGTCTGCTCCAGCCCATGTCAGAATACCAGCCTCCGAGTCTGCTCCAGCACAGGTCAGAATACCAGTCTCCCAGTCTGCTCCAGCCCAGGTCAGAATACCAGTCTCCCAGTCTGCTCCAGCACAGGTCAGAATACCAGCCTCCCAGTCTGCTCCAGCACAGGTCAGAATACCAGTCTCCCAGTCTGCTCCAGCCCAGGTCAGAATACCAGCCTCCCAGTCTGCTCCAGCCCAGGTCAGAATACCAGCCTCCCAGTCTGCTCCAGCCCAGGTCAGAATACCAGCCTCCCAGTCTGCTCCAGCACAGGTCAGAATACCAGTCTCCCAGTCTGCTCCAGCCCAGGTCAGAATACCAGCCTCTCAGTCTGCTCCAGCCCAGGTCAGAATACCAGCCTCTCAGTCTGCTCCAACACAGTGCGCTCCAGCCCAGGTCAGAATACCAGTCTCCCAGTCTGCTCCAGCACAGGTCAGAATACCAGTCTCCCAGTCTGCTCCAGCACAGTGTGCTCCAGCCAAGGTCAGAATACCAGCCTCTCAGTCTGCTCCAGCCCAGGTCAGCCAACCAGCCTCTCAGTCTGCTCCAACACAGTGTGCTCCAGCCCAGGTCAGAATGCCAGTCTCCCAGTCTGCTCCAGCACAGGTCAGAATACCAGTCTCCCAGTCTGCTCCAGCACAGGTCAGAATACCAGCCTCCCAGTCTGCTCCAGCACAGGTCAGAATACCAGCCTCTCAGTCTGCTCCAACCCAGGTCAGAATACCAGCCTACCAGTCTGCTCCAGCCAAGGTCAGAATACCAGCCTCCCAGTCTGCTCCAGCACAGGTCAGAATACCAGTCTCTCAGTCTGCTCCAGCCCAGGTCAACTTACCAGCCTCTCAGTCTGCTCCAGCACAGTGTGCTCCAGCCCATGTCAGAATACCAGCCTCCCAGTCTGCTCCAGCACAGGTCAGAATACCAGCCTCCCAGTCTGCTCCACCCAGATAGTCACCCACAACTGCAATCCTTATTGATTCAAATGGGAAGTTCTTAGAGAGGGAGAGGGAGTGAAAAGGGAGAGAGGCGGAGAGAGGGGAGTGAAAAGGGAGAGAGGCGGAGAGATGGGAGTGAAAAGGGAGAGAGGCGGAGTGAAAAGGGAGAGAGAGGGAGTGAAAAGGGAGAGAGGCGGAGAGGGGGAGTGAAAAGGGAGAGAGGCGGAGAGAGGGAGTGAAAAGGGAGAGAGGCGGAGAGAGGGAGTGAAAAGGGAGAGAGGCGGAGAGAGGGAGTGAAAAGGGAGAGAGGCGGAGAGAGGGAGTGAAAAGGGAGAGAGGCGGAGAGAGGGAGTGAAAAGGGAGAGAGGCGGAGAGAGGGAGTGAAAAGGGAGAGAGGCGGAGAGAGGGAGTGAATAGGGAGAGAGGCGGAGAGAGGGAGTGAAAAGGGAGAGAGGCGGAGAGAGGGGAGTGAAAAGGGAGAGAGGCGGAGAGAGGGGAGTGAAAAGGCAGAGAGGGGAGTGAAAAGGGTGAGAGGCGGAGAGAGGGGAGTGAAAAGGGAGAGAGGCGGAGAGAGGGAGTGAAAAGGGAGAGAGGCGGAGAGAGGGAGTGAAAAGGGAGAGAGGCGGAGAGAGGGGAGTGAAAAGGGAGAGAGGCGGAAAGAGGGAGTGAAAAGGGAGAGAGGTGGAGAGAGGGAGTGAAAAGGGAGAGAGGGGAGTGAAAAGGGAGAGAGGGAAGTGAAAAGGGAGAGAGGGGAGTGAAAAGGGAGAGAGGCGGAGAGAGGTTGACAGTTTATGACAAATAGTTAAACAATTTTGCATGTCATGGCTTATGCAAGGAACTAATGCCTAGATGTTTTGAGGGGTAAGACTATTCAACAGAGAACCATATACTATATTTTGATCAACATGACGTGAGCAATAGATAATGTGGAAAAAGCTGACACTTGTACATTATCAATTGCAATTTGTTCAAAGGAATAAGAAATTGCTTTAATGATGTGCACAAGTGACTAGATGATTTGGAATTTGTACAAGTCGTATCAAGAATTGCACTTTTGATCTAAGAAATGCACCAAAGCGACTGAGGAAAACTGTAATCACTTTCCCAGTGGAATACAACCTAACAGACAAGAAGCCATTCTTTACAAAACAGTATGAATACAAACAATGGCAGGGCTGATTGGTGATGGGGAGGGTATGGGGCATTAAGTGAGCTAGATCCTTTGATTGCCTTTGGGAGCCTGTCAGATATGGTCAAAATATCTGTAAGATATATCTGTAAGATAATTTGTGATACAAACATATTCTATTTGGAGATGTTTTTTTACCATTCAGGGATCTCATTCCCTTTTGTACTTTAACCATTTGTACATTGTTACAACACTGTATATATATATAATATGACATTTGTAATGTCTTTATTGTTTTGAAACTTCTGCATGTGTAATGTTTACTGTTCATTTTTATTGTTTATTTCACTGTTGTATATTATCTACCTCACTTGCTTTGGCAATGTAAACACATGTTTCCCATGCCAATAAAGACCCTTGAATTGAATTTAACTTAATTGAGAGAGAGAGAAAGAGAGAGAGAGAGTATCTATTTCATAAAGTTATCCAAAAGAGATAGGGAGAGACTTTACATTCTAATCGTAGAGAAAGAGAGAGAGAGAGAATGTGAGAGAGAGAGATAGAGACAGACAGACAGACAGACAGACAGACAGACAGACAGACAGACAGACAGACAGCTCTGGGTCCGTCTTGTTGTCACTGTGGCTGCTCTCAGACCGAGTGAGCTACGGTCAAGCGGGGCATCTCGTTGAACTCGGCACGGCCTGGAGATAATAGTAATGCCATTGCAGGCTTTGTGTGTCTTTAAGCACCGTACCTTTTCACTCCATCCCTGCTGTGTGTGTGTGTGTGTGAGCTTTTCTTTGACATCTGTTGGGAGAAATGACTGATTTACAGTTCACGAGGGTTGTCTAATCACATATATGAAGTTTTGAAAAGTTCTGACCTTTTACCCCTTCAAAACAGCATCTATGACACCATCTTAAGGCACTTCTGGTTGTCACAGTAAACACATATCTTGAATGGAGTATGCTGTTACAGAATCCTGAGTTTTAAGTCTGTATGTTAAAAATTGACTGATCTACACAGGTTTGAATGCAGTGATTGTCACAATTGCAGGCTATGTAAATCAAAACTTCATTCCTTCATGAGTGAGGGTCAATTTCACCTGCACGATTCATCAGTTTACGTTTTTGTACAAAAGGTCTTATAGAAATGTGTAAAACTATGCTTGACAGTTTATGACAAATAGTTCAACAATTTTGCATGTAATGGCTTATGCAAGGAACTAATGCCTAGATGTTTTGAGGGGTAAGACTATTCAACAGAGAACCATATACTATATTTTGATCAACATGACGTGAGCAATTGATAATGTGGAAAAAAGCTGACACTTGTACATTATCAATTGCAATTTGTTCAAAGGAATAAGAAATTGCTTTAATGATGTGCACAAGTGACTAGATGATTTGGAATTAGTACAAGTCGTATCAAGAATTGCACTTTTGATCTAAGAAATGCACCAAAGCGACTGAGGAAAACTGTAATCACTTTCCCAGTGGAATACAACCTAACAGACAAGAAGCCATTCTTTACAAAACAGTATGAATACAAACAATGGCAGGGCTGATTGGTGATGGGGAGGGTATGGGCCATTAACAAAGCCATCACCTACAGAGAGATGAACCTGGAGAAGAGTCCCCTAAGCAAGCTGGTCATTGTGCTCTGTTCACAAACATAAACACACCCCACAGAGCCCCTGGACAACAGCACAATTAGACCAAACCAAATCATGAGAAAACAAAAAGATAATTACTTGACACATTGGAAAGAATTAACAAAAAAACAGAGAAAACTAGAATGCTATTTGGCCCTAAACAGAGAGTACACAGTGGCAGAATACCTGACCACTCTCCCAGACTGCTCCAGCACAGGTCAGAATACCAGTCTCCCAGTCTGCTCCAGCCCAGGTCAGAATACCAGTCTCCCAGTCTGCTCCAGCACAGGTCAGAATACCAGCCTCCCAGTCTGCTCCAGCACAGGTCAGAATACCAGTCTCCCAGTCTGCTCCAGCCCAGGTCAGAATACCAGCCTCCCAGTCTGCTCCAGCCCAGGTCAGAATACCAGCCTCCCAGTCTGCTCCAGCCCAGGTCAGAATACCAGCCTCCCAGTCTGCTCCAGCCCAGGTCAGAATACCAGCCTCTCAGTCTGCTCCAGCCCATGTCAGAATACCAGTCTCCCAGTCTGCTCCAGCCCATGTCAGAATACCAGCCTCCGAGTCTGCTCCAGCAAAGGTCAGAATACCAGCCTCCCAGTGTGCTCCAGCCCAGGTCAGAATATCAGCCTCCCAGTCTGCTCCAGCCCAGGTCAGAATACCAGCCTCCCAGTCTGCTCCAGTCCAGGTCAGAATACCAGTCTCCCAGTCTGCTCCAGCCGAGGTCAGAATACCAACCTCCCAGTCTGCTCCAGCACAGGTCAGAATACCAGCCTATCAGTCTTCTCCAGCCCAGGTCAACTTACCAGCCTCTCAGTCTGCTCCAGCACAGTGTGCTCCAGCCCATGTCAGAATACCAGCCTCCCAGTCTGCTCCAGCCCAGGTCAGAATACCAGACTCCCAGTCTGCTCCACCCAGATAGTCACCCACAACTGCAATCCTTATTGATTCAAATGGGAAGTTCTTAGGGAGGGAAAGGGAGTGAAAAGGTAGAGAGGCGGAGAGAGGGAGTGAAAAGGGAGAGAGGCGGAGAGAGGGGAGTGAAAAGGGAGAGAGGCGGAGAGAGGGAGTGAAAAGGGAGAGAGGCGGAGAGAGGGAGTGAAAAGGGAGAGAGGCGGAGAGAGGGAGTGAAAAGGGAGAGAGGCGGAGAGAGGGAGTGAAAAGGGAGAGAGGTGGAGAGAGGGAGTGAAAAGGGAGAGAGGGAGTGAAAAGGGAGAGAGGCGGAGAGAGGGAGTGAAAAGGGAGAGAGGCGGAGAGAGGGAGTGAAAAGGGAGAGAGGCGGAGGGGAGTGAAAAGGGAGAGAGGCGGAGAAAGGGAGAGAGGCGGAGAGAGGGGAGTGAAAAGGGAGAGAGGGAGTGAAAAGGGAGAGAGGCGGAGAGAGGGAGTGAAAAGGGAGAGAGGCGGAGAGAGGGAGTGAAAAGGGAGAGAGGCGGAGGGGAGTGAAAAGGGAGAGAGGCGGAGAGAGGGAGTGAAAAGGGAGAGAGGCGGAGAGAGGGGAGTGAAAAGGGAAAGTGGAGGAGAGAGGGAGTGAAAAGGGAGAGAGGCGGAGAAAGGGCAGAATACCTGACCACTGTGACTGACCCAAACTTAAGGAAAGCTTTGACTATGTACAGACTCAGTGAGCATAAAGGTCAAATGTGTGATTTCATGAACTGGTACATACAAGAAAACCAGGTTTTAAAGTTCTGTTCAATAGCCATCCCATCATTACAAAACATTTGAAAGGCTAAGTCTATCATCTCCTGAGAAGTGGTAACTATTCACATGAACTTTTCAAAGAGGTTTGGTGCCCCCTGGTGGCTGAACCCGAGATCAGTGAGAGATCTTGTCAGAAACAATGACACAGTCCCACTTCTCAGCTATCTTTATTTACATCAAACTAAACTAACTGCTATCTTGAAATGTTGGAAACGTGTTTTTAAATAGCTCAGGCTGATACCCTACCTGAGCGAAAAACTGGCACTTTAAAGGAGTCTAATTTTGTAAAAAATGCAAAAATGATACAAATTTCAACTCACAGGTACATTAATAGACCAAACACAAACATCTGTCATCTCGAAATGTCCTAAAAGGTTTCTAAACGGGCCCCCTGGGTCTACACCTGGAGAGCAGATGGGCACATCTGCACCAGAGCTGAAATTTCAACTGGAGAGCAGATACTTCAACTCGACAGAGGTCAGAGTGAGTCTCTTCTCCCTGACCTGGTGGTTCTAATGACCTGGTGGTAATAATGACCTGGTGGTAATAATGACCTGGTGGTTCTAATGACCTGGTGGTTATAATGACCTGGTGGTTGGCATAAAACAAGCAGAACCCGAGAACAGGATGGCCTCCACCATCACAGCCTGATGACACTGCACCAGCCTACCAGTCTGCTCCAGCCCAGGTCAGAATACCAGTCTCCCAGTCTGCTCCAGCACAGGTCAGAATACCAGTCTCCCAGTCTGCTCCAGCACAGGTCAGAATACCAGTCTCCCAGTCTGCTCCAGCACAGTGTGCTCCAGCCCAGGTCAGCCAACCAGCCTCTCAGTCTGCTCCAACACAGTGTGCTCCAGCCCAGGTCAAAATACCAGTCTCCCAGTCTGCTCCAGCACAGGTCAGAATACCAGTCTCTCAGTCTGCTCCAACACAGTGTGCTCCAGCCCAGGTCAGAATACCAGCCTCCCAGTCTGCTCCAGCCCAGGTCAGAATACCAGCCTCCCAGTCTGCTCCAGCCCAGGTCAGAATACCAGTCTCCCAGTCTTCTCCAGCCCAGGTCAGAATACCAGCCTCCCAGTCTGCTCCAGCCCAGGTCAGAATACCAGCCTCCCAGTCTGCTCCTGCCCAGGTCAGAATACCAGCCTCCCAGTCTGCTCCACCCAGATAGTCACCCACAACTGCAATCCTTATTGATTCAAATGGGAAGTTCTTAGAGAGGGAGAGGGAGTGAAAAGGTAGAGAGGCGGAGAGAGGGAGTGAAAAGGGAGAGAGGCGGGTGAGAGGGGAGTGAAAAGAGAGAGAGGCGGAGAGAGGGGAGTGAAAAGGGAGAGAGGCGGAGAGAGGGGAGTGAAAAGGGAGAGAGGCGGAGAGAGGGGAGTGAAAAGGGATAGAGGCGTAGAGAGGGAGTGAAAAGGAAGAGAGGCGGAGAGAGGGAGTGAAAAGGGAGAGAGGCGGAGAGAGGGAGTGAAAAGGGATAGAGGCGGAGAGAGGGGAGTGAAAAGGGAGAGAGGCGGAGAGAGGAAGTGAAAAGGGAGAGAGGCGGAGAGAGGGAGTGACAAGGGAGAGAGGCGGAGAGAGGGAGGGAAAAGGGAGAGAGGCGGAAATAGGGAGAGAGGTGGAGAGAGGGGAGTGAAAAGGGAGAGAGGCGGAGAGAGGGGAGTGAAAAGGGAGAGAGGGGAGTGAAAAGGGAGAGAGGCGGAGAGAGGGAGTGAAAAGGGAGAGAGGCGTAGAGAGGGAGTGAAAAGGGAGAGAGGCGGAGAGAGGGAGTGAAAAGGGAGAGAGGAGGAGAGAGGGAAGTTAAAAATGAGAGAGGCGGAGAGAGGGAGTGAAAAGGGAGAGAGGCGGAGAGAGGGAGTGAAAAGGGAGAGAGGCGGAGAGAGGGAGTGAAAAGGGAGAGAGGGGAGTGAAAAGGGAGAGAGGCGGAGAAAGGGCAGAATACCTGACCACTGTGACTGACCCAAACTTAAGGAAAGCTTTGACTATGTACAGACTCAGTGAGTATAAATGTCAAATGTGTGATTTCATGTACTGGTACATACAAGAAAACCAGGTTTTAAAGTTCTGTTCAATAGCCATCCCATCATTACAAAACATTTGAAAGGCTAAGTCTATCATCTCCTGAGAAGTGGTAACTATTCACATGAACTTTTCAAAGAGGTTTGGTGCCCCCTGGTGGCTGAACCCGAGATCAATGAGAGATCTTGTCAGAAACAATGACAGAGTCCCACTTCTCAGCTATCTTTATTTACATCAAACTAAACTAACTGCTATCTTGAAATGTTGAAAACGTGTTTTTAAATAGCTCAGGCTGATACCCTACCTGAGCGACAAGGAGGCTGGTATTCTGATCTGGGCTGGAGCACAGTTGAGTTGAAGTATCTGCTCTCGAGTTGAAATTTCAGCTCTGGTGCAGATGTGCCCATCTGCTCTCCAGGTGTAGACCCAGGGGGCCCGTTTAGAACCTTTTTAGGACATTTCGAGATGACAGATGTTTGTGTTTGGTCTATTAATGTACCTGTGAGTTGAAATTTTTATCATTTTTGCATTTTTGACAAAATTAGACTCCTTTAAAGTGCCAGTTTTTCGCTCAGGTAGGGTATCAGCCTGAGCTATTTAAAAACACTTTTTCAACATTTCAAGATAGCAGTTAGTTTAGTTTGATGTAAATAAAGATAGCTGAGAAGTGGGACTGTGTCATTGTTTCTGACAAGATCTCTCATTGATCTCGGGTTCAGCCACCAGGGGGCACCAAACCTGTTTGAAAAGTTAATGTGAATAGTTACCACTTCTCAGGAGATGATAGACTTAGCCTTTCAAATGTTTTGTAATGATGGGATGGCTATTGAACAGAACTTTAAAACCTGGTTTTCTTGTATGTACCAGTTCATGAAATCACACATTTGACCTTTATGCTCACTGAGTCTGTACATAGTCAAAGCTTTCCTTAAGTTTGGGTCAGTCACAGTGGACAGGTATTCTGCCCTTTCTCCGCCTCTCTCCCTTTTCACTCCCCTCTCTCCCTTTTCACTCCCTCTCTCCGCCTCTCTCCCTTTTCACTCCCTCTCTCCGCCTCTTTCCCTTTTCACTCCCCTCTCTCCGCCTCTCTCCCTTTTCACTCCCTCTCTCCGCCTCTCTCCCTTTTCTATCCCTCTCTCCGCCTCTCTCCATTTTCACTCCCTCTCTCCGCCTTTCTCCATTTTCACTCCCTCTCTCCGCCTCTCTCCATTTTCACTCCCTCTCTCCGCCTCTCTCCCTTTTCACTCCCTCTCCCCGCCTCTCTCCCTTTTCACTCCCTCTCTCCGCCTCTCTCCCTTTTCACTCCCCCTCTCCGCCTCTCTCCCTTTTCACTCCCTCTCTCTCCCTTTTCACTCCGCCTCTCTCCCTTTTCACTCCCCTCTCTCCGCCTCTCTCCCTTTTCACTCCCTCTCTCCGCCTCTCTCCCTTTTCACTCCCTCTCTCCGCCTCTCTCCCTTTTCACTCCCTCTCTCCGCCTCTCTCCCTTTTCACTCCCTCTCTCCGCCTCTCTCCCTTTTCACTCCCTCTCTCCGCCTCTCTCCCTTTTCACTCCCTCTCTCCGCCTCTCTCCCTTTTCACTCCCTCTCTCCGCCTCTCTCCCTTTTCACTCCCTCTCTCCCTTTTCACTCCCTCTCTCCGCCTCTCTCCCTTTTCACTCCCTCTCTCCGCCTCTCTCCCTTTTCACTCCCTCTGTCCGCCTCTCTCCCTTTTCACTCCCGCTATCCGCCTCTCTCCCTTTTCACTCCCTCTCTCCGCCTCTCTCACTTTTCACTCCCTCTCTCCGCCTCTCTCCCTTTTCTCTCCCCTCCGCCTCTCTCCCTTTTCACTCCCCTCCGCCTCTCTCCCTTTTCACTCCCTCTCTCCGCCTTTCTCCCTTTTCGCTCCCTCTCTCCGCCTCTCTCCCTTTTCACTCCCTCTCTCCGCCTCTCTCCATTTTCACTCCCCTTTCTCCGCCTCTCCCTTTTCTCTCCCCTCTCTCCCTTTTCACTCCCCTCTCTCCGCCTCTCTCCCTTTTCACTACCTCTCTCCGCCTCTCTCCCTTTTCACTCCCTCTCTCCGCCTCTCTCCCTTTTCACTCCCTCTCTCCGCCTCTCTCCCTTTTCACTCCCTCTCTCCGCCTCTCTCCCTTTTCACTCCCTCTCTCCGCCTCTCTCCCTTTTCACTCCCTCTCTCCGCCTCTCTCCCTTTTCACTCCCCTCTCTCCGCCTCTCTCCTTTTTCACTCCCTCTCTCCGCCTCTCTCCCTTTTCACTCCCCTCTCTCCCTTTTCACTCCCCTCTCTCCCTTTTCACTCCCTCTCTCCGCCTCTCTCCCTTTTCACTCCCTCTCTCCGCCTCTCTCCCTTTTCACTCCCTCTCTCCGCCTCTCTCCCTTTTCACTCCCTCTCTCCGCCTCTCTCCCTTTTCAATCCCCTTTCTCCGCCTCTCCCTTTTCACTCCCCTCTCTCCCTTTTCACTCCCCTCTCTCCGCCTCTCTCCCTTTTCACTCCCTCTCTCCGCCTCTCTCCCTTTTCACTCCCTCTCTCCGCCTCTCTCCCTTTTCACTCCCTCTCTCCGCCTCTCTCCCTTTTCACTCCCTCTCTCCGCCTCTCTCCCTTTTCACTCCCTCTCTCCGCCTCTCTCCCTTTTCACTCCCTCTCTCCGCCTCTCTCCCTTTTCACTCCCCTCTCTCCGCCTCTCTCCCTTTTCACTCCCTCTCTCCGCCTCTCTCCCTTTTCACTCCCCTCTCTCCCTTTTCACTCCCTCTCTCCGCCTCTCTCCCTTTTCACTCCCTCTCTCCGCCTCTCTCCCTTTTCACTCCCTCTCTCCGCCTCTCTCCCTTTTCACTCCCTCTATCCGCCTCTCTCCCTTTTCACTCCCTCTCTCCGCCTCTTTCCCTTTTCACTCCCCTCTCTCCGCCTCTCTCACTTTTCACTCCCTCTCTCCGCCTCTCTCCCTTTTCACTCCCCTCCGCCTCTCTCCCTTTTCACTCCCCTCCGCCTCTCTCCCTTTTCACTCCCTCTCTCCGCCTTTCTCCCTTTTCGCTCCCTCTCTCTGCCTCTCTCCCTTTTCACTCCCTCTCTCCGCCTCTCTCCATTTTCACTCCCCTTTCTCCGCCTCTCCCTTTTCACTCCCCTCTCTCCGCCTCTCTCCCTTTTCACTCCCTCTCTCCGCCTCTCTCCCTTTTCACTCCCTCTCTCCGCCTCTCTCCCTTTTCACTCCCTCTCTCCGCCTCTCTCCCTTTTCACTCCCTCTCTCCGCCTCTCTCCCTTTTCACTCCCTCTCTCCGCCTCTCTCCCTTTTCACTCCCTCTCTCCGCCTCTCTCCCTTTTCACTCCCTCTCTCCGCCTCTCTCCCTTTTCACTCCCCTCTCTCCGCCTCTCTCCCTTTTCACTCCCCTCTCTCCGCCTCTCTCCCTTTTCACTCCCCTCTCTCCCTTTTCACTCCCTCTCTCCGCCTCTCTCCCTTTTCACTCCCTCTCTCCGCCTCTCTCCCTTTTCACTCCCTCTCTCCGCCTCTCTCCCTTTTCACTCCCCTCTCCCTTTTCACTCCCTCTCTCCGCCTCTCTCCCTTTTCACTCCCTCTCTCCGCCTCTCTCCCTTTTCACTCCCTCTCTCCGCCTCTCTCCCTTTTCACTCCCTCTCTCCGCCTCTCTCCCTTTTCACTCCCTCTCTCCGCCTCTCTCCCTTTTCACTCCCTCTCTCCCTTTTCACTCCCCTCTCTCCCTTTTCACTCCCCTCTCTCCCTTTTCACTCCCCTCTCTCCCTTTTCACTCCCCCCTCTCCGCCTCTCTCCCTTTTCACTCCCTCTCTCCGCCTCTCTCCCTTTTCACTACCTCTCTCCGCCTCTCTCCCTTTTCACTCCCCCTCTCCGCCTCTCTCCCTATTCACTCCCCCTCTCCGCCTCTCTCCCTTTTCACTCCCCTCTCTCCCTTTTCACTCCCTCTCTCCGCCTCTCTCCCTTTTCACTCCCTCTCTCCGCCTCTCTCCCTTTTCACTCCCTCTCTCCGCCTCTCTCCCTTTTCACTCCCCTCTCTCCCTTTTCACTCCCTCTCTCCGCCTCTCTCCCTTTTCACTCCCTCTCTCCGCCTCTCTCCCTTTTCACTCCCTCTCTCCGCCTCTCTCCCTTTTCACTCCCTCTCTCCGCCTCTCTCCCTTTTCACTCCCTCTCTCCCTTTTCACTCCCCTCTCTCCCTTTTCACTCCCCTCTCTCCCTTTTCACTCCCCCCTCTCCGCCTCTCTCCCTTTTCACTCCCTCTCTCCGCCTCTCTCCCTTTTCACTACCTCTCTCCGCCTCTCTCCCTTTTCACTCCCCCTCTCCGCCTCTCTCCCTATTCACTCCCCCTCTCCGCCTCTCTCCCTTTTCACTCCCCTCTCTCCCTTTTCACTCCCTCTCTCCGCCTCTCTCCCTTTTCACTCCCTCTCTCCGCCTCTCTCCCTTTTCACTCCCTCCCTCCGCCTCTCTCCCTTTTCACTCCCCTCTCTCCCTTTTCACTCCCTCTCTCCGCCTCTCTCCCTTTTCACTCCCTCTCTCCGCCTCTCTCCCTTTTCACTCCCTCCCTCCGCCTCTCTCCCTTTTCACTCCCCTCTCTCCCTTTTCACTCCCTCTCTCCGCCTCTCTCCCTTTTCACTCCCTCTCTCCGCCTCTCTCCCTTTTCACTCCCTCTCTCTGCCTCTCTCCCTTTTCACTCCCCTCTCTCCCTTTTCACTCCCTCCCTCCGCCTCTCTCCATTTTCACTCCCCTCTCTCCCTTTGCACTCCCTCTCTCCGCCTCTCTCCCTTTTCACTCCCTCTCTCCGCCTCTCTCCCTTTTCACTCCCTCTCTCCGCCTCTCTCCCTTTTCACTCCCCTCTCTCCCTTTTCACTCCCCTCTCTCCCTTTTCACTCCCTCTCTCCGCCTCTCTCCCTTTTCACTCCCTCTCTCCGCCTCTCTCCCTTTTCACTCCCCTCTCCCTTTTCACTCCCTCTCTCCGCCTCTCTCCCTTTTCACTCCCTCTCTCCGCCTCTCTCCCTTTTCACTCCCTCTCTCCGCCTCTCTCCCTTTTCACTCCCTCTCTCCGCCTCTCTCCCTTTTCACTCCCTCTCTCCCTTTTCACTCCCCTCTCTCCCTTTTCACTCCCCTCTCTCCCTTTTCACTCCCCTCTCTCCCTTTTCACTCCCCTCTCTCCCTTTTCACTCCCCCCTCTCCGTCTCTCTCCCTTTTCACTCCCTCTCTCCGCCTCTCTCCCTTTTCACTACCTCTCTCCGCCTCTCTCCCTTTTCACTCCCCCTCTCCGCCTCTCTCCCTATTCACTCCCCCTCTCCGCCTCTCTCCCTTTTCACTCCCCTCTCTCCCTTTTCACTCCCTCTCTCCGCCTCTCTCCCTTTTCACTCCCTCTCTCCGCCTCTCTCCCTTTTCACTCCCTCTCTCCGCCTCTCTCCCTTTTCACTCCCCTCTCTCCCTTTTCACTCCCTCTCTCCGCCTCTCTCCCTTTTCACTCCCTCTCTCCGCCTCTCTCCCTTTTCACTCCCTCTCTCTGCCTCTCTCCCTTTTCACTCCCTCTCTCCATTTTCACTCCCCTCTCTCCCTTTTCACTCCCTCTCTCCGCCTCTCTCCCTTTTCACTCCCTCTCTCCGCCTCTCTCCCTTTTCACTCCCTCTCTCCGCCTCTCTCCCTTTTCACTCCCCTCTCTCCCTTTTCACTCCCTCTCTCCGCCTCTCTCCCTTTTCACTCCCTCTCTCCGCCTCTCTCACTTTTCACTCCCTCTCTCCGCCTCTCTCCCTTTTCACTCCCCTCCGCCTCTCTCCCTTTTCACTCCCCTCCGCCTCTCTCCCTTTTCACTCCCTCTCTCCGCCTTTCTCCCTTTTCGCTCCCTCTCTCTGCCTCTCTCCCTTTTCACTCCCTCTCTCCGCCTCTCTCCATTTTCACTCCCCTCTCTCCGCCTCTCTCCATTTTCACTCCCCTTTCTCCGCCTCTCCCTTTTCACTCCCCTCTCTCCGCCTCTCTCCCTTTTCACTCCCTCTCTCCGCCTCTCTCCCTTTTCACTCCCTCTCTCCGCCTCTCTCCCTTTTCACTCCCTCTCTCCGCCTCTCTCCCTTTTCACTCCCTCTCTCCGCCTCTCTCCCTTTTCACTCCCTCTCTCCGCCTCTCTCCTTTTTCACTCCCTCTCTCCGCCTCTCTCCCTTTTCACTCCCCTCTCTCCCTTTTCACTCCCTCTCTCCGCCTCTCTCCCTTTTCACTCCCTCTCTCCGCCTCTCTCCCTTTTCACTCCCTCTCTCCGCCTCTCTCCCTTTTCACTCCCTCTCTCCGCCTCTCTCCCTTTTCACTCCCTCTCTCCGCCTCTCTCCCTTTTCAATCCCCTTTCTCCGCCTCTCCCTTTTCACTCCCCTCTCTCCCTTTTTCACTCCCTCTCTCCGCCTCTCTCCCTTTTCACTCCCTCTCTCCGCCTCTCTCCCTTTTCACTCCCTCTCTCCGCCTCTCTCCCTTTTCACTCCCTCTCTCCGCCTCTCTCCCTTTTCACTCCCTCTCTCCGCCTCTCTCCCTTTTCACTCCCTCTCTCCGCCTCTCTCCCTTTTCACTCCCTCTCTCCGCCTCTCTCCCTTTTCACTCCCTCTCTCCGCCTCTCTCCCTTTTCACTCCCCTCTCTCCGCCTCTCTCCTTTTTCACTCCCTCTCTCCGCCTATCTCCCTTTTCACTCCCCTCTCTCCCTTTTCACTCCCTCTCTCCGCCTCTCTCCCTTTTCACTCCCTCTCTCCGCCTCTCTCCCTTTTCGCTTTCTCTCTCCGCCTCTCTCCCTTTTCACTCCCTCTCTCCGCCTCTCTCCCTTTTCACTCCCTCTCTCCGCCTCTCTCCCTTTTCACTCCCCTCTCTCCGCCTCTCTCCTTTTTCACTCCCTCTCTCCGCCTATCTCCCTTTTCACTCCCCTCTCTCCCTTTTCACTCCCTCTCTCCGCCTCTCTCCCTTTTCACTCCCTCTCTCCGCCTCTCTCCCTTTTCGCTTTCTCTCTCCGCCTCTCTCCCTTTTCACTCCCCTCTCTCCATTTTCACTCCCCTTTCTCCGCCTCTCCCTTTTCACTCCCCTCTCTCCGCCTCTCTCCCTTTTCACTCCCTCTCTCCGCCTCTCTCCCTTTTCACTCCCTCTCTCCGCCTCTCTCCCTTTTCACTCCCTCTCTCCGCCTCTCTCCCTTTTCACTCCCTCTCTCCGCCTCTCTCCCTTTTCACTCCCTCTCTCCGCCTCTCTCCCTTTTCACTCCCTCTCTCCGCCTCTCTCCCTTTTCACTCCCTCTCTCCGCCTCTCTCCCTTTTCACTCCCTCTCTCCGCCTCTCTCCCTTTTCACTCCCTCTCTCCGCCTCTCTCCCTTTTCACTCCCCTCTCTCCGCCTCTCTCCTTTTTCACTCCCTCTCTCCGCCTCTCTCCCTTTTCACTCCCCTCTCTCCCTTTTCACTCACTCTCTCCGCCTCTCTCCCTTTTCACTCCCTCTCTCCGCCTCTCTCCCTTTTCACTCCCTCTCTCCGCCTCTCTCCCTTTTCACTCCCCTCTCTCCCTTTTCACTCCCTCTCTCCGCCTCTCTCCCTTTTCACTCCCTCTCTCCGCCTCTCTCCCTTTTCACTCCCTCTCTCCGCCTCTCTCCCTTTTCACTCCCTCTCTCCGCCTCTCTCCCTTTTCACTCCCTCTCTCCCTTTTCACTCCCCTCTCTCCCTTTTCACTCCCCTCTCTCCCTTTTCACTCCCCCCTCTCCCTTTTCACTCCCCTCTCTCCGCCTCTCTCCCTTTTCACTCCCTCTCTCCGCCTCTCTCCCTTTTCACTCCCCCTCTCCGCCTCTCTCCCTTTTCACTCCCTCTCTCCGCCTCTCTCCCTTTTCACTCCCCTCTCTCCCTTTTCACTCCCTCTCTCCGCCTCTCTCCCTTTTCACTCCCTCTCTCCGCCTCTCTCCCTTTTCACTCCCTCTCTCCGCCTCTCTCCCTTTTCACTCCCCCTCTCCGCCTCCCTCCCTTTTCACTCCCCCTCTCTCCCTTTTCACTCCCTCTCTCTCCCTTTTCACTCCACCTCTCTCCCTTTTCACTCCCCTCTC
Source organism: Salvelinus fontinalis (assembly GCF_029448725.1). NCBI lineage: Eukaryota > Metazoa > Chordata > Actinopteri > Salmoniformes > Salmonidae > Salvelinus > Salvelinus fontinalis. The sequence continues at coordinate 616,098 of NW_026600250.1, forward strand.
TCCGCCTCTCTCCCTTTTCACTCCCTCTCTCCGCCTCTCTACCTTTTCACTCCCTCTCCCTCCCTAAGAACTTCCCATTTGAATCAATAAGAATTGCAGTTGTGGGTGACTATCTGGGTGGAGCAGACTGGGAGGCTGGTATTCTGACCTGGGCTGGAGCAGACTGGGAGACTGGTATTCTGACCTGGGCTGGAGCAGACTGGGAGGCTGGTATTCTGACATGGGCTGGAGCAGACTGAGAGGCTGCTATTCTGACCTGTGCTGGAGCAGACTGGGAGGCTGGTATTCTGACATGGGCTGGAGCAGACTGGGAGGCTGGTATTCTGACCTGTGCTGGAGCAGACTGGGAGGCTGGTATTCTGACCTGGGCTGGAGCACACTGTGTTGGAGCAAACTGAGAGGCTGGTATTCTGACCTGGGCTGGAGCACACTGTGTTGGAGCAGTCTGAGAGGCTGGTATTCTGACCTGGGCTGTGGCAGACTGAGAGGCTGGTATTCTGACCTGGGCTGGAGCAGACTGGGAGGCTGGTATTCTGACCTGGGCTGGAGCAGACTGGGAGGCTGGTATTCTGACCTGGGCTGGAGCACACTGTGTTGGAGCAGACTGAGAGGCTGGTTGGCTGACCTGGGCTGGAGCAGACTGAGAGGCTGGTATTCTGACCTGGGCTGGAGCACACTGTGCTGGAGCAGACTGGGAGACTGGTATTCTGACCTGGGCTGGAGCACACTGTGCTGGAGCAGACTGGGAGGCTGGTATTCTGACCTGGGCTGGAGCACACTGTGCTGGAGCAGACTGGGAGGCTGGTATTCTGACCTGGGCTGGAGCAGACTGGGAGGCTGGTATTCTGACCTGGGCTGGAGCACACTGTGTTCGAGCAGACTGAGAGGCTGGTATTCTGACCTGGGCTGGAGCACACTGTGCTGGAGCAGACTGGGAGACTGGTATTCTGACCTGGGCTGGAGCAGACTGGTAGGCTGGTGCAGTGTCATCAGGCTGTGTGGTGGAGGAAATCCTGTTCTCGGGTTCTGCTTGTGTTATGCCAACCACCAGGTCATTATTACCACCAGGTCATTATAACCACCAGGTCATTATTACCACCAGGTCATTAGAACCACCAGGTCATTAGAACCACCAGGTCATTAGAACCACCAGGTCATTATAACCACCAGGTCATTATAACCACCAGGTCATTAGAACCACCAGGTCATTATAACCACCAGGTCATTAGAACCACCAGGTCATTAGAACCACCAGGTCATTAGAACCACCAGGTCATTAGAACCACCAGGTCATTATTACCACCAGGTCATTATAACCACCAGGTCATTAGAACCACCAGGTCATTAGAACCACCAGGTCATGTCTGCAACATTGAAACATTGAAAGTCCCCAAGAACACAGTGGCCACCATAATTTTTTAATGGAAGAAGTTTGGAAGACTCTTTCTAGAGCTGGCCACCCGGCCAAACTACGCAATCGGGGGAGAAGGGCCTTTGTCAGGGAGGTGACCAAGAACCCGATGGTTACTCTGACAGACCTTTAGAGTTCCACTGTTGAGACGGGAGAACCTTCCGGAAGGACAACCATCTCTGCAGCACTCCACCAATCAGGCATTTGTGGTAGAGTGGCCAGACGGAAGCCACTCCTCAGTAAAAGGCACCTGACAGCCCGCTTGGAGTTTGCCAAAAAGGCACCTAAAGGACTCTCAGACCATGAGAAACAAGATTCTCTGGTCTGATGAAACCAAGATTAAACTCTTTGGCCTGAATGCCTTTTGGAAACCTCCAAGCTGGCTATCATGTGCCTTTTATTAAGGTATATATCTATATATATAGATATATATACATATATATATAGTCTGTTCAACCTCTCTTTCGTATCGTCCGAGATTCCTAAAGATTGTAAAGCTGCCGTGGTCATCCCCCTCTTCAAAGGGTGTGACACTCTAGACCCAAACTGTTACAGACCTATATCCATCCTGCCCTACCTTTCTAAAGTCTTCGAAAGCCAAGTTAACAAACAGATCACTGACCATTTCGAATCCCACCGTACCTTCTCTGCTGTGCAATCCGGTTTCCGAGCTGGTCACGGGTGCACCTCATCCACGCTCAAATTACTAAACAATATCATAACCGCCATCAATAAAAGACAGTACTGTGCAGCCGTCTTCATCGACCTGGCCAAGGCTTTTGACTCTTTCAATCACCGTATTCTTATCAGCAGACTCAACAGCCGATAAGAACAACCGATCAATCAACAACCGATCGCTGCCCACACCCGCCCGACTAGCATCACTACTCTGGACGGTTCTGACTTAGAATATGTGGACAACTATAAATATCTAGGTGTCTCGCTAGACTGTAAACTCTCCTTCCAGACTAATATTAAGCATTTCCAATCCAAAATTAAATCTAGAATTGGCTTCCTATTTCACAAACAAAGCCTCCTTCACTCACACTGCCAAACATACCCTCGTAAAACTGACTATCCTACCGATCCTTGACTTCGGCGATTTCATTTTCAAAATAGCCTCCAACACTCTACACAGCAAACTGGATGCAGTCTATCACAGTGCCATCCGTTTTGTCACCAAAGCCCCATATACCACTGCTCTCGTCGGCTGGCCCTCGCTACATATTCGTCGCCAAACCCACTGGCTCCAGGTCATCTATGAGTCTTTGCTAGGCCGCCTTAACTCAGATCACTGGTCACCATAGCAACACCCACCCATAGCACGCACTCCAGGAAGTATATCTCACTGGTCATCCCCAAAGCCAACACCTTCTTTGGCCGCCTTTCCTTCCAGTTCTCTGCTGCAAATGACTGGAACGAAATGCAAAAATTGCTGAAGTTGGAGACTTATATCTCCCTCACTAACTTTAAGCATCAGCTATCTGAGCAGCTTACCGATCGCTGCAGCTGTACACAGCCCATCTGTAAATAGCCCATCCAACTACCTACCTCATCCCCATTTTTTTAAATTAACTTTTTCTGCTCTTTTGCACATCAGTATTTCTACTTGCACATCATCATCTGCACATCTGTCACTCCAGTGTTAATTTCAAAATGTGTAATTACTTCGCTACTATGGCCTATTTATTGCCTTACCTCCTTACTCCATTTGCACACACTGTATATAGATTTTTCTATTGTGTTATTGACTGTACGTTTGTTTATTCCACGTGTAACTCTGTTGTTTTTTTGTCGCACTGCTTTGCTTTATCTTGGTCAGGTCGCAGTTGTAAATGAGAACTTGTTCTCAACTGGCCTACCTGTTTAAATAAAGGTGAAAAACGAAATTTAATTAAAAATACTTTAAAAAAATCATAACTTTATTGACACCACCCAAATGGATACTGTCATTAACGCAGTTCTTAATACTGTAGCAAACATTATATTAAGCAGGACATTCAAGCGAGCCTTACAATTATAATCCAAAGTAGTGTGAAATGCACTCATAAGCAACCTGGAAATGGAGGTTACTCCCCAGAGTTTTCCCCCATTCACATTCAGAATACTTTGTGAAAAACTAAAATCTTTGCTCACCATTTTTGCTCCAGGCAGATATAGTACATCCATAACTATCGGTTTCCTCATACAATTTTATTAAACACAGAAAGGGGCCTATACTATATTGGAGACGAAAAGTCGTCTGGCACACTGCTTAGAGTTTCAACAACATGAATAACTTATTTCTAGTCTACAATCTTAGATGTTACTACTAATGTGAAAACAAGACAATATATGACTATTCTTGCTCATTTTAAGACAATTGTCAAATAATTTTAACATTCATTACAGACGTCAATTGTTGTACAACATCATGGCTATGCTGTTGGCATCACCTTTTACAGTGGATTACCGCTGTTGTGGGCCTTTAATCATCTGTCTGACTTTGTTGTTCACACAGGAGAGAGACGGGACTATCGTGGATCCTCTGGGGAGCCTCAACAACCTCATGATGCTGACGAGGCAGAGAAGAGTCTCTCCAGATCAGAACGCCTCAATAAACACCTGCAGAGATCCACAGGGAAGAGAACTCACTGCTGCTCTGACTGTGGGAAGAGATTCACCTCATCAGGCATTAAAATTCATCAAAGGATCCACACAGGAGAGAAACCTTATAGCTGTGTTCAATGTAGGAAGAGTTGTACTGCATCTAGCTCTCTGACTTTACACCAGAGAATACACACAGGAGAGAAACCTTATAGCTGTGGTCAATGTGGGAAGAGTTTTACTAAATCTGGCAATCTGACAGTGCACCAGAGAACACACACAGGAGAGAAACCTTGTAGCTGTGGTCAATGTGGGAAGAGGTACACTGATAAAAGATCTCTGATTAAACATCAGAAAATACATGGAGTTGTTTCATGATATCAATGAAATAATGTCACAATGTAGAATGTTTTAACATTGTAGTAGGAGTATTTTAATGATGTCACAATGTAGAATGTTTTAACATTGTAGTAGGAGTATTTTAATGATGTCACAATATAGAATGTTTTAACATTGTAGTAGGAGTATTTTAATGATGTCACAATGTAGAACCCTAAATGTTTGTCCCCTGTTCTATTGGTTTCAACATGATATGGATATTAGCCTCAGGGGGAAAATCCAGGCTCTGAAATAGAAGAGTACTATTTATGTGATTTAACAAAAAGTGACTAACACAAAAAGAGCTGCGATCTATTTTCTACAAATTGTCCTCTAATCAGGGATGTACACATTATTCCCATATTCTGTGTGGTTTTTGAGCTATTCGTTTTAACAGGACGCGTAACCTCATCTCCCTTCTGTCACACAATTAATTTTGACATGATATCGATGAGTGATAACAAATAAGGGTTGTGTTCGTTTGTTTAGCGACCCCTACATTTAAATGCATCACTCCAAAATGTAGCTGACTGTCTTCTGCGGGTTGTCATCTAACCAGTGAGGTTAAAGATATTTCCCATTTCCATGTGTTTTTTTGTTGTGTTAGTTTCAACAGCACGTACAACCTGATTTCCCCCCTAATCGATATCAGTGATTTATTGCTACTTGTCAAAACAACAGCGTTTCTGGTGCTTGTGCAGTTTATAAGGTGCTTGTTTTAAAAAATATTATTATTGTGGCAGATGTTTGTGTATATACCACATGTTAGGTTTTCAATTTATCCCAAACTGTTTCTGCATATTGGTTATTGATTTGGACATGTTAAAACTGTGTTTTGACATTGGGCTATCCTACCAGCAACTGTGCAACCAAATATTTCATATTTACATTTCATGTAACATTTGGTAATGATAATTATTTATGCAACCAACTGATAATTATATTGACATTGTTGCCCTGCTTTTAGAATATCAAGGTTAATTCTCAGGTGTGCCAACCCAAATGTACTAGAGCATGACATTGGGGACTGGGACCCGATCCAACAACATGCCTAGCTAGTGAACCCTGAAAAGAGAGAGAAGCTCCGCAGTGAGGTGGAAAGTTACTACGGATATTGCAGGAGTTTCCTCTTGAAATCAGACATGTCTGTGGTGAGAACAACCTGCTGATTGTCTCAAGGGTGGGCAGTCAAAATGTTTTGCATTTAGCCAGTGCATTGCCATGGATCACAGTTTATTTTTACTGCACGTTTTTCCGTATTAGAGATGAGTTTTGTTTGGGCTCGTTCCAAGGGGACGAGAGTTCTAGAAGCTAGTGAGTTTTAGGAAGACGAGAGTTCTAGAAGCAGGTGAGTTTCAGGAAGAGGAGAGTTCTAGAAGCTAGTGAGTTTTAGGAAGAGGAGAGTTCTAGAAGCTAGTGAGTTTTAGGAAGAGGAGAGTTCTAGAAGCTAGTGGGTTTTAGGAAGACGAGAGTTCTAGAAGCTAGTGGGTTTTAGGAAGACGAGAGTTCTAGAAGCTATAGAAAGAAAAATCTTTGTGGGAATAATAAAAAATAAATATTGTTTTTAATTGTTGTTTGCCAGTAGACAGACACCATGTTTATATTGGTGACGGTGAAGCATTGTAGTTGATTATAATGTGAAATGGAAGTTGTTTTCTGTTGGTGGTAAGCATTCTCTTAAGGTGTTAGTTAGTCTTTGGTTTTTCCATTTATGTTTTGAGGATGGACTTTAGAACGTATAGCTCATTAGCACGTAGGACACACTGATTGGTGTCACCTCGTTAGTCAGTATACTAGAGCATGACATTGGCGACTGGTTCTTCCTGTCTTTAAGTTTGTTGTGGGTTTTTCTTTTGTTTCCCTCTTCTTGGGCAGATTTAGTGGGTCTCATGGTGGGTGTCTTTTATGTCCCAGTTGTTGTTACTAGTCAACTTTCAGTGGACACTGAGAGCAAAACTGCAACATTATGTTATAATACTTTTATTGCATCAAATGGTTGTTTTATGCAACAGAATAGAGGGTTCTTAGAACTATTGTGTCTGTGTGTTCTACTGAGGATGGGCCTCTGGGAGAAAACACTGACAGGAGATTTACAATGTCTTTTGGGTGATAAAACCTAAAGAGACCACATTCCAGAGCATGAGTTAATGTTTCTGTTCTATAAGGTACCAGGGAGAGATGACCCCAGGGCCAGACCCTGGTCTCTACACAAAGAGTACTGTTTTTACAGCAGATACTGTCTGCTGAGAATTATAACTATCTCTCATACAAATCTTAATTAACCTTGTGACCCGTTCTATACATCTATTGTTCGTCATGTAGGTTGAAAGGGGTGTATCTTGGCTATAAAAGACCTTTGTACTTTTGTCTCGCGGCTCTCAATGAATCATCTGGGGGTGATTCGTCAACCAGCCATCATTATCGTAGAGCACTCAATTGATTCACTTTATATGTGTGCATTGTATTGATCTGCTCCCTTATTATAAAGTGAATAAAGGTTTAGTTTAAGAATAATTCTGACTTGTGTGATAAGTTTCTCTCCTCATTTGATATTAAAGAAATTAACAACCACATTTGGTGATGGGGGGTTAGAGGAACCAAGGTGGCTGACTACCTGTTGATGTTGAAGAAGCGTCCCGTCCACTAGATTATACGTCACAGTGGCAGAATCACCTGAAAGATGCATATCGCCATCTGCTGACTGGAGTTGGTATCGCAGTTGAGAAAAAACTTTCAGACATAAAGCGACGTCCAAGGACAGCGAATTATGGGCGATATCAGGTCTGTCTGTTATGGCCGCTATTTCGCCCCAAAATAGTCATCCCAAATTGGGCTGTGTATAACTATGTAAATGTCTCTCGGACAAGGTGAGTTTTATCAATATACACTCTAAAAAGTAAAGGTTCCTGGAGTATCCTTTATCATGGCTCCTCCAAAGAACCTTTAGGGGTTCATGTTTTAACTCCTGTCCACCCTCCCTCCATTATAAAAACATATTTTAATAATAATATTGACAATATTGATTTAAATAATTCATTGTTTATTTAGTGGCACCACAAATGTGAATAAATATTTACAGAACAATTTACCAAACAAAGCACATTACAATATTGCAACATTTCTGCAGACATGTCAGACCATAATAAATAATACATTTACTTTGTATAGTGCTTTTAATGACATTTAAAAATACATAAATAATGATGTACAATAAAAACAACATACATTAAAAATGAATCATAGGTAAACTAACAATATTGTAGACTTGATGCTAAATACAGATATTTCAGCTTTAGTGTGTATATCGTATCCACTTAGTTATGTTAGGAAGTTTGCCATCTTTATGACCGGCCCTGGTAACTTCACCCCAACTTCTCTTCTCCCCAGAACACAGTAACTTAATAACAGAGTTTTTCTGAAATTTTTGGCAAATTTAAGGGAAAATAAAAAATACAGCCCTAACAGAGCCCCAAGTCCCATGGGGACGTCCTCGAGGGCGTGGATGTTCTCCCCATCAAAGGCCAGCGGGATTTCACTCTCACGGTGAAATGGATTTCCGCCAATGTGCAGTAAAGGAGTGAAGAGCGGTGAAATCTGTGTCAACAAAAGTAAGAAAAGATGAATACACATACAATTAACAAAGAACATAACAAATGTTCAGCTGTAGTTTTATATAAGCATGTACACCTATGTTTATGAAGAAACAGATGATTGGTGCATAGGCATACCTTGTCACGGACATAAAGGCCACTCGGGTTCTCCTTGAAGAGGTAGGGCAAGAGCAGAATCGCTGCTGTGGTCTCGAGTCCTAGTAAAGTAAAGCAATGATCTTACTACATTTGCTAATTTTATTACAAAATACATTAGAGAAAGGGAAGGAATAAGAGAAAATCCCTCTTCTGTATTGTCCTTCCGGGACTGTCAACATAGCAGGATGATGTCCTCACCCCTGCCTCGCCTCTCGACCTCTGATAGTCCTTCAATTATCTTTTTGTCTATATCCATTCCATGGACTTGATTCATTTCTGAGAAGATCTGAAAAGATCATTTGCACACATTTGTATGCTAATAGATGTCAGTTTGTATTGACTGCTATGTAGATTAAATGTACACTTCAAATGCAGCTGTCCTACAACAGATCTGTACCTTCTTCTTGATCCCAATTGCATTGTGTCCATGTTCTGTCCTATAAGAATTTCAAAGGAAGAGAAAATGTGTCAAAGAATAGTCTTACAAGATTTAAAACATATATATATATATATATAATAAATATTGAAAGATAAATGGCATCAACATACAATTGAATGCAAAATAGAACATATTGGAGAAAGCACTAGCCAATACAGTACTGCCATACAGTAACAGTACTGCCATACAGGCCTAATATCACATTTCAAGATATCTTTGTTCACAAATTGTTCAATATTTTATCAGGCTGACGTGAAAGATTATACGCAACATTTTGCTGCGTGGCAATACTGTGTTTGGATTCTGAAGGGCATTTATACAAAAGAGGTAGTCTAGACACTGTATTAATACCATTATGCATTTGAATCCCATCTACAGCTACCATCTAAGCTATTAATTTCCCTCCACAAGGGGGCGTACATGTAACGTTTCCGAAATAGGATAGTATTGTACATGTAAAGTCTCCAAAATGGGATAGTATTGTCCATGCAACGTTTCCAAAACGGGATAGTATTGTACATGTAACGTTTCCAAAATGGGATAATATTGTCCATGTAACGTTTCCAAAATGGGATAGTATTGTCCATGTAAAGTTTCCAAAATGCAATAGTATTGTACATGTAACGTTTCCAAAATGGGATAGTATTGTCCATGTAACGTTTCCAAAATGGGATAGTATTGTCCATGTAAAGTTTCCAAAATGCAATAGTATTGTACATGTAACGTTTCCAAAATGGGATAGTATGGTCCATGTAACGTTATGCCCCCTTGTGAGTTAATAGTATTGCATGCTGTAGCAGGCTATATAAAGAGGAAGACTTCCATTGACGATTCAGTTCGTTGTAACATCTCGTCTGGACAGGTCACCGTCCTTAGTTAGTTAGTTAACGTTAGCTAGTTCATTATCACAAAAGTGAGAACTGCTCTAGATTGTAAACTTATGTTAATGAGTGTAAAGCCATGTTGGCTTTATGGAAACGATATACAATATATGGGAAAGAATATAGTTGAGGGAAATAATCCAAACCTAGTTGTGCCTAGTTAGGACATAACGTTAGCTAGCTAGATAACGGTACTGTACTGTAGCTCATACAACGCCGACGGTCAAACCCGGCTTTCTAATATTTACGGTAATTAGCTATAGTAACGTTATGGAAGATATTCACAGAAAACCATCATTGTCTGCGTTATTCATTATTAGTATGTTATATTATTATAATAAATGATTTCGAGACATATTCAGAGCCAAACATCAACCCAACTTAACCTTTTTAACTGTTGTCGCATCCAAACTTGTCACCATCGTTTTCAGTTGTAATTGCGAAGTTCCCGGAAGAAGTCCAGCAACAACGGAGGTTCCTCGATGAACCCACCTTCTAACAAGTTCTTTGAAGAACCTTTTGGGGCTGTTTTTCATTGACCAAGAACCCTACGGTTCTTAGGGGATCCGAGAACAACTCCAGTTGAACCCTTCATTTTTAGAGTTGTAGTCGGCTCTATTTACTCTCAGATTCAATACATGATGATTAGCATCAACGATCAAGTCAGCTGCTGCTGCTCCAATACAGTATGAGGTGAGACGGTGAACTGATGTTGAACCGGACAGTCAGCTGCTGCTGCTCCAATACAGTATGAGGTGAGACGGTGAACTGATGTTGAACCGGGCAGTCAGCTGCTGCTGCTCCAATACAGTATGAGGTGAGACGGTGAACTGATGTTGAACAGGGCAGTCAGCTGCTGCTGCTCCAATACAGTATGAGGTGAGACGGTGAACTGATGTTGAACCGGGCAGTCAGCTGCTGCTGCTCCAATACAGTATGAGGTGAGACGGTGAACTGATGTTGAACCGGGCAGTCAGCTGCTGCTGCTCCAATACAGTATGAGGTGAGACGGTGAACTGATGTTGAACTGGGCAGTCAGCTGCTGCTGCTCCAATACAGTATGAGGTGAGACGGTGAACTGACGTTGAATCATAATGAATAAGTTAATTAGTGAAACTGTTAAAAAATAGTATATGGCCTATTAAATATATTACTCTATTGTTATCATATAGAAACATCATGGAATATTGTACATCATATTAAATATATTACTCTATTGTTATCATATAGAAACATCATGGAATATTGTACATCATATTAGCATCAACATACATTATTGTTTCATTCAATTTCACATAATAAGTATATTTCATATTTTCAAGTTCAGAAGTCAGAACCCATCACCTGCTATGTAAAAGAGACAGAAGAATGCACAATGGTCAATGCTATACGGGATCCTTGGGACATCCCTACCCTAAACCCTAACCTTAACCATTTTAAATGTCAACTTCAACGGGCTAGGGACTTCCCAAGGATGTATCTCTACCTGAAAACACATGATCTAAGTGATTGATAGTTGGTATTCAGCAGTCATAAAGCCTTACTTACTTGAACTACTAAAATAGTGATTTTGTCAGACAGCATAGACAGCAGCTCTACACTTTATTGACTGACTGATCCATTCATCCTTCCATCCCTCCTCAGCCTTCCTCTCCTCTGAAGACCCAGTAGTGAGGGTGGAGCTCAGTCAGAGAGCTGTTGAGGGACTGGTTAGGAAGAACACTTCTACAGCCAGAGAGGTGAGAGGTCACACATGGTTTAGATGGTAAATATTTATGTCCCCTTAGTGGTTCATCACGTCAGCTAAAGGGAATATGTTCCATCATCCATGTTTATTTACATTAGTGCAAATTGTCCACTGATATTGGTGTCATTTCTCACCCCTTTTGGCTGTATGAAAGTTAATTTCCCCTCAGGCACACACATTTGTTCTTTGATATTATGAAGGTAATTTGTGTCAAATGTACTTTTCCCCAATCATTCACCCCATCTCTTTACATTACTTATGCATATTCAGTGGCCTGACTGCATCCAGACTGTCAAAGGCCCGTCCTGGTAGATCTGAACCTAATGCAGCTTGGAGTGATCAGATGACAGAAGTCACATTTAGGTGCCAGGTGTAACTGAGGCCATAGATGCTCCATATACATTACTTTGAGTGTTTTATATAATATGACTAAATGTGTTTCTGTGTTGCAGGGGCAGTCAAGAAATGGAACAGCAAGGCCACAGAACATGACATAAGCAGAGCTGTGGGAGACCACCTCAAGCCCCCGGTAGATCCGGGGGTGGTGCTTACCACTCCACCAGCAGAGCTGTGGGAGACCACCTCAAGCCCCCGGTAGAGCCGGGGGTGGTGTTTACCACTCCACCAGCAGAGCTGTGGGAGACCACCTCAAGCCCCCGGTAGAGCCGGGGGTGGTGTTTACCACTCCACCAGCAGAGCTGTGGGAGACCACCTCAAGCCCTTGGTAGAGCCGGGGGTGGTGTTTACCACTCCACCACGCCTTCAGCAGGCTGGAAAAGTGGGATTGATCTGTTTGATCCATTTATTTGTTTCAGTTTTCAGTAGTTGAATCCTTTGACGTATTGTTGATTTCAAAATGTTTCATTTTCAACAAATGAACTGGGTTGGTTGAAAAGTGATACTAAACGTACATACCATGCACTATTTTGACATAGTGGAAGATACACTGAATTCATACTGTTTTTCATACTAAGATGGACCAAGATATGTGTTGCTTTTGCACATATTTTGTTAATTGGTTTTGCAAGAGTCTGATTGGTCAGTCATTGGGTTCATTTGTTTTGCAATATGTTCAAATCAAATCAAGCTTTATTTATACAGCACATTTCAGACATGGATGCAACACAATGGCTTCACAGGAAAAAACAATGAAAATAAACAGATATATTTAGTACACAAAAATAAGAGGATAAAAAACAGAAGACTAACAACTGAAAGACTAATGAGCATCCTATGGAAATGCCATTGATTAAAATATTAACAATTGGATGCAACATCCAACCCTAACAAGATGGACAAGCCAGCACAGGTGTAACACATTCTGACTAACGAGATGGACAAGCCAACACAGGTGTTCCACATTTTGACTAACGAGATGGACAAGCCAGCACAGGTGCAACACATTCTGACTAACGAGATGGACAAGCCAACACAGGTGTAACACATTCTGACTAACGAGATGGACAAGCCAACACAGGTGTAACACATTCTGACTAACGAGATGGACAAGCCAACACAGGTGTAACACATTCTGACTAACGAGATGGACAAGCCAACACAGGTGTAACACATTCTGACTAACGAGATGGACAAGCCAACACAGGTGTAACACATTCTGACTAACGAGGTGATACCAATCGGTTCGCCCTACGTCCTGTGGTGGAAATTCTACCAATGTCAATAATGAGGAAAGGCAAAATTAATCCCCCGCCCCCCCCCCCCCCCCCCCCAGCACCAGACATGTGTGACCTCTGACGAGACGGGCATTCCTGCCACAGGTGTGCTGACGAGCCACACCCGTGGCACGCCTTGAGCTCGTCACAGTCCTTCGCCTCGTGCTCCCCAGATCCACAAAATCTGCACTTTCTTGTGCTGCACGAGGCTAGGATGTGGCCGTAGGCCATACAACGCTTGCAAAACGGGGGCTGACGTGCATAAAACAATGTCCCCCTGTCAGCCCCCAGGGAGAACATAGCTGGAGGATGAAGGTAGCCGCCCAGTCCCTTTGGGTCCTTCCTGAGGAGGGCCTGGAAGTCTCTCCTCCCGTTCCAAAAACCCAGGGAGTCCTTGAGGTGCCTTGCTGAGGAGATGTCATCCATGTATCTCCCCAGAAAGGCCCTCACCTCCTCGTCCTTGACATACGGGTTATAAATGTTCACAGTTACAATCCTGAAATTGTTTTTTTGCCAAGCTGGTTACCTCGTAGTGGCACATCGGCCTCGCACCTCCCACTTCTCTCACCTTTTTCAGGATCTCGTCGTGTTTTTCTTCTGTGTGTAAAGCCACATCATAAGTTCCCTCCAACGGGTAACCTAGGAGGCAAAACACATCCTTCCCTGTCAGTTTAAGGATCCACGTTAAGATAGTCCTTCCAAAAGTTTCACGTCCGAATAGCTCCATCTCCTTGTCCTTCCACACAAAGCGAACCGTATTCGCCAGCCCGATCCCAGGAGCCGACCTATTTGAAGAATGTTGCTCCATCTCCACTCCCGCTCTCGTCCAAAAAAGGAAAAACTGAAAAGAAAAGCAAAAACGGCTGAGAATCGTTACCCCCAATAACTGTTTAACTGTTTTACTGCCCCCCGGCCTTCGACTTTCAGCTTAGAGCTGAGAGGAACCTCAGTAGCCAACTTGAACTTAGCCACACAGGAGAGAAGCCTAATCAGTGTGACAAGAGATACTCTCATTCAAGTGGTCTGATTAAACATCAGAAAATACATACAGGAGATCCACGAAGTGTGGAATGATCTCCAACACCAGACCTGGGTAGTAGAACACAGAGTGTAGAATGATCTCCAACACCAGACCTGAGTAGTAGAACACAGAGTGTGGAATGTTCTCCAACACCAGACCTGGGTAGTAGAACACAGAGTGTGGAATGACCTCCAACACCAGACCTGGGTAGTAGAACACAGAGTGTAGAATGTTCTCCAACACCAGACCTGGGTAGTAGAACACAGAGTGTGGAATGACCTCCAACACCAGACCTGGGTAGTAGAACACAGAGTGTGGAATGATCTCCAACACCAGACCTGGGTAGTAGAACACAGAGTGTGGAATGACCTCCAACACCAGACCTGGGTAGTAGAACACAGAGTGTGGAATGATCTCCAACACCAGACCTGGGTAGTAGAACACAGAGTGTGGAATGATCTCCAACACCAGACCTGGGTAGTAGAACACAGAGTGTGGAATGATCTCCAACACCAGACCTCTATACATCAAATCACATTTTATTTGTCACATACACAAGTTTAGCAGATGTTATTGCGGGTGTAGCATAATTGTAATAATTGTGTTTCTAGCTTCAACAGTCCAATAATATCTAACAAGTAATATCTAATAATATACACAATCTAAAGGAATGGAATTAAGAATATATAAATATTTGGACGAGTGATGTCAGAGCGGCATAGACTGATACAGTAGGATAGAATACAGTATATACATATGAGATGAGTAATACGTAGACTAAGATACAGTAGAATAGGATAGAATACAGTATATACATATGAGATGAGTAATACATAGACTAAGATACAGTAGAATAGGATAGAATACAGTATAAACCTATGAGATGAGTAATACATAGACTGATACAGTAGAATAGGATAGAATACAGTATATACATATGAGATGAGTAATACATAGACAGATACAGTAGAATAGGATAGAATACAGTATATACATATGAGATGAGTAATACATAGACTAAGATACAGTAGAATAGGACAGAATACAGTATATACATATGAGATGAGTAATACATAGACTAAGATACAGTAGAATAGGACAGAATACAGTATATACATATGAGATGAGTAATACATAGACTACAACTGCCTAGCCAGTTGTAGCGCATTCTTGGGTGCAATGTTCACGTTCCCGTACTGACTGACTGTGTGGAGGCTCATTGATTTAATGTTACGTTAGTACCTACATGCTATACTAGCAAAAACAAATATTGTATAGCTGATGGCTATATTCGCCACGACTTACCGTTCTTTGTGCAGCTTCAAATGTTGAACAAAGTTGGAAGTTGTTGCGCCTCCGTCTGTAATTTTTCCCCCGGATGTTTTGCAAGTTGCAATCCGTTTTTTGTTGATACCGCGTAGTCTTTATATCCGAAAAGAACAATTACTTAATTACATCAAGCGTCCCAATGGTAAAACGTTTGAGTTCATTACATCAAGTGTTCCAATGGTAAAACGTTTGATTTAATTACATCAAGTGTTCCAATGGTAAAACGTTTGATTTAATTACATCAAGCGTCCCAATGGTAAAACGTTTGAGTTCATTACATCAAGCGTCCCAATGGTAAAACGTTTGATTTAATTACATCAAGCGTCCCAATGGTAAAACGTTTGATTTAATTACATCAAGTGTTCCAATGGTAAAACGTTTGATTTAATTACATCAAGCGTCCCAATGGTAAAACGTTTGATTTAATTACATCAAGCTTCCCAATGGTAAAACGTTTGATTTAATTACATCAAGCCTCCCAATGGTAAAACGTTTGATTTAATTACATCAAGTGTCCCAATGGTAAAACGTTTGATTTAATTACATCAAGCGTCCCAATGGTAAAACGTTTGATTTAATAAAATGTCCGCATTAATAGTGGAAAGATCCTAAACAAAAAAAATAATTTCGATCTTCTATTGTGTTATTGACTGAACGTTTGTTTATGTGTAACTCTGTGTTGTTGTTTTTTGTCGCACTGCTTTGCTTTATCTTGGCCAGGTTGCAGTTGTAAATGAGAACTTGTTCTCAACTGGCCGACCTGGTTAAATAAACAAGAAATAAATAACACATAATAATACAAAAATGTAGCAGCAGTATAGACCTAGTCTGTTCATTATATACATCTACATGATGTATTGTTACACCATGTAGGAGCAGTATAGACCTAGTCTGTTCATTATATACATCTATATGATGTATTGTTACACCATGTAGGAGCAGTATAGACCTAGTCTGTTCATTATATACATCTACATGATGTATTGTTACACCATGTAGGAGCAGTATAGACCAAGTCTGTTCATTATATATATCTACATGATGTATTGTTACACCATGTAGGAGCAGTATAGACCTAGTCTGTTCATTATATATATCTACATGATGTATTGTTACACCATGTAGGAGCAGTATGGACCTAGTCTGTTCATTATATACATCTACATGATGTATTGTTACACCATGTAGGAGCAGTATAGACCTGGTCTGTTCATTATATACATCTACATGATGTATTGTTACACCATGTAGGAGCAGTATAGACATAGTCTGTTCATTATATACATCTACATGATGTATTGTTACACCATGTAGGAGCAGTATAGACCTAGTCTGTTCATTATATACATCTACATGATGTATTGTTACACCACGTAGGAGCAGTATAGACCTAGTCTGTTCATTATATACATCTACATGATGTATTGTTACACCATGTAGGAGCAGTATAGACCAAGTCTGTTCATTATATACATCTACATGATGTATTGTTACACCATGTAGGAGCAGTATAGACCTAGTCTGTTCATTATATACATCTATATGATGTATTGTTACACCATGTAGGAGCAGTATAGACCTAGTCTGTTCATTATATACATCTATATGATGTATTGTTACACCATGTAGGAGCAGTATAGACCGAGTCTGTTCATTATATACATCTATATGATGTATTGTTACACCATGTAGGGGCAGTATAGACCTACAGTAGCTAGCTGCTAATTTAGATGTAGTATAACTTAATGAAACTGCCTTAAATATGTGGTAAACATTTTTTATTCGCACTAATCAATCAACACATTCCTGTCTTTGTATGTCTCAATATAATGGTATTATTTAATTAAATCCATCTAAAATAATCTTTGTCTGAAAATAAAATATGATCCTCAACTGCGTTTCCCCTCCAGTCAGCAGACGGCGATGTGCGTCTTTCAGGCGACGCTGCCAGCGTGACGTATAATCTAGTGGACGGTTCTTCATAAACAGCTCGTCAACCACCTCGGTAGCTTGCTAGCCAACGTAGCCGAAAGATTCAAGCTATTTATACGCTTTTGGTGTATATTAGCTACTGTGTTTTCGACACACTTAGTTCGTATCTACTTGTTAACCTATTTAATATAATATTACTTATTATTTATTAGTCAGCTATAGTAGCTGGCTGGTTTAGTTAGTACTAGCCTAGTCGCTAATGATAGCTAGCTAGCTAACATCCCCGAACATGAGCTCCCTAAACTACTCCCCTCTTGTTAAAGAAGAGGATACGGTCTGCTGGACGGAGAAAGAAGCTCTGGGGCAGAACATTGTCGTGAAAGAGGAGGAGGAAGAAGAGGTTGTCACAGTAAAACAAGAAGTAGAGGGTGAGGCTGTTACGGTGAAAGAAGAAGAGAAAGACGTTTCAGTGAAAGAGGAAGACGCGTTCAGAGTGAAAGAGGAGGATGATGTTACAGTAAAAGAAGAGGATGCAGTTTATGGAGTGAAGAAGGAAGGGGAGATTACTGTCACATTGAAAGATGAAGAGGAGGAGATAGGAGATCTGAGTAACACCAGTAAGTACCGCATTAAATTCGTATTTAACTTTGGGTATTCAGAGTTGGCTCGTCAATACCTCTTCAATGGAGGGCCCAGGATGATGACTGATATGTCTAGAATCAGACGACGTAGAGAACAAGCTACCCCTTGTTTTCT
Organism: Salvelinus fontinalis; assembly: GCF_029448725.1. Classification (NCBI taxonomy): domain Eukaryota; kingdom Metazoa; phylum Chordata; class Actinopteri; order Salmoniformes; family Salmonidae; genus Salvelinus; species Salvelinus fontinalis. The sequence goes on from NW_026600250.1 coordinate 634,000, forward strand.
CTGTTCCGTTTCCAAAAAGTGACTTAACATATACATTTGAGAAGGGTCTACCTGCTGACCGCAGACTGGGGGGCACGGCATGGAGTGATGATTTACTACACACCGTGCCCCCCAATAGTGCCATGCGAGAGTTGGGTTGGCTACACCAAAGATAATGGATATACTGACAAGATGTCTCAAATGTACTTATTAATGGCATGTTGTGATTGTCAAGTAGTGGCCTAGAGAGTTACAGCCTACTGTAGCACTGTGGGTTATCTAGCTTCCGTCTACCCATTCTTTGGATTGGTGGATTCATCTTATTATTGTAATCTATTGTTTATATTCTATGAGGGTTGTTGACGTCAACCGCCTGTATTCAATGGAGAGAGATGCTACGCTACTAGTATGAATATGCACCTCCTGTATTCAATAGAGAGAGATGCTAAGCTACTAGCATGAATATGCACCGCCTGTATTCAATGGAGAGAGATGCTAAGCTACTAGCATGAATATGCACCGCCTGTATTCAATGGAGAGAGATGCTAAGCTACTAGCATGAATATGCACCGCCTGTATTCAATGGAGAGAGATGCTAAGCTACTAGCATGAAATGCACCGCCTGTATTCAATGGAGAGAGATGCTAAGCTACTAGCATGAATATGCGTAGCGATCTGGAGACAACTCCTATAGTGTTTTTATCAAAGTTGTCGGTATGTCACGTGTCCACATAACAACTGAAGCATTACGAAACTTCTGTTGGACCAAGTAAACCTCACGTAGCAAATAAGCCATTCATTATGTTGTTGACCAAATTCAACACTTTCCACATTGGGTTGATAATTGTTTCCACTTGGATACAACCTACTGTAACCTACTGGCATGAACTAGAGAGTTACAACCTACTGTAACCTACTGGCATTACCTAGAGAGATACAACATACTGTAACCTACTGGCATGACCTAGAGAGATACAACCTACTGTAGCCTACTGGCATGACCTAAAGAGATACAACCTACTGTAGCCTACTGGCATGACCTAGAGAGATACAACCTACTGTAGCCTACTGGCATGACCTAGAGAGATACAACCTACTGTAGCCTACTGGCATGACCTAGAGAGTTACAACCTACTGTAACCTACTGGCATGACCTAGAGAGTTACAACCTACTGTAACCTACTGGCATGACCTAGAGCGTTACAACCTACTGTAACCTACTGGCTTGACCTAGAGAGCTAAAGTTGTAAAATTCCTGGATTTTAAATGAATATTTTCCAGTAATAATGATAATTTGTATCTTCCTATCCACATTTGGGATCCCTCTCCTTTGTCGTCCTCTCTACACCAATAATAGACAACTACTATGAGTCTCCCAATCACGGCCGGATGTGATACAGCCTGGATTGGAACCAGGGACTGTAGTGACACCTCTTGCAGTGGCTTAGACCGCTGCATCCGTGTGTGTGTTAACTATTAGAATGCTGTACTAGAATGCTTAAAAGGCCGCTAAAATTTTAAATATCGGTTATCGGTATCGTTTTTTGGGGCAAGGAAAATTTTGGCAAAAAAATGTGATATCGGTGCATCCCATTCTAAAAATGTTTTTTTTTTTTTTTTTTTACCCTCATCAATCTACACACAATACCCCATAATGCCATCACAATACCCCTTATAAATCAGGTTGTTCGTGCTGTTGAAACTAACACAACTAAAAAAACACATGGAAATGGGAGATATCTTTAACCTCACTGGTTAGAGGACAACCTGCAGAAGACAGTCAGCTACATTTTAGAGTGATGCATTTAAATTTAGGGGTTGCAAAACAAAGGAACGCAACACTTATTTGTCATAACTAATCTATATCATGCTAAAATCATTTGTGCTACAGGAGGGAGATGATGTTGCACTTCCTGTTAAAACTAACAGCTGAAAAACCACACGGAATCTGGGAGTAATGTGTACATCACTGGTTAGAGGACAACTTGTAGAAAACAGCTCGCTACATTTTGAGGTGTTCCATTTTGATTCAAGTGGGTCACCAACATGGTAAGTGTAACACAGCTCTTTTTGTGTTAGTCACTTTTTGTTAAATCACATAAATAGTACTCTTTCAATTCAGAGCCTGGATTTTCCCCCTGAGGCTAATATCCATATCATGCTGAAATCAATAGAACAGGGGACAAACGTTTAGGGTTCTACATTGTGACATCATTAAAATACTCCTACTACAATGTTAAAACATTCTACATTGTGACATCATTAAAATACTCCTACTACAATGTTAAAACATTCTACATTGTGACATCATTAAAATACTCCTACTACAATGTTAAAACATTCTACATTGTGACATCATTAAAATACTCCTACTACAATGTTAAAACATTCTACATTGTGAATAAATTTCATTGATATCATGAAACAACTCCTTCATGTATGTATTTACTAATATTTGACCAGAGATCTTTTATCAGATTATCTCTGGTCACAGCTATGAGATTTCTCTTCTATGTGTGTTCTCTGGTGTTGAGTCAGCTGGCCAGATTGACCAAAACTTTTCCCACATTTACCACAGATAAAAGATTTCTCTTCTGTGTGTGTGCTCTGGTGTTGAGTCAGATGGCTAGCTTGAACAAAACTCTTCCCACATTGATCACAGCTATACGATTTCTCTCCTGTGTGTTTTCTCTGGTGTACTGTCAGATAGCTAGATATAGTAAAACTCTTCCCACATTTATCACAGATAAAAGGTTTTTCTCCTGTGTGTTTTCTCTGGTGTTGAGTCAGATGGCTAGCTTGAGCAAAACTTTCCCCACATTGATCACAGCTATAAGGTTTCTCTCCTGTGTGTGTTCTCTGGTGCACTGTCAGATCACTAGATTGACAAAAACTCTTCCCACATTGATTACAGCTATAAGGTTTCTCTCCTGTGTGTGTTCTCTGGTGTAATGTCAGATGGCCAGATCTAGTAAAACTCTTCCCACATTGATCACAGCCATAAGATTTATCTCCTGTGTGTATTCTCTGGTGTATAGTTAGATAGCTAGAACTAGTAAAACTGTTCCCACATTGATCACAACTATAAGGTTTCTCTCCTGTGTGTATTCTCTGGTGTATAGTAAGATAGCTAGATCTAGTAAAACTCTTCCCACATTGATCACAGCCATAAGGTTTCTCTCCTGTGTGTGTTCTCTGGTGTAATGTCAGATGGCCAGATCTAGTAAAACTCTTCCCACATTGATCACAGCTATAAGGTTTCTCTCCTGTGTGTGTTCTTTGGTGTAAAGTCAGAGAGCCAGATGTAGTAAAACTCTTCCCACATTGATCACAGCTATAAGGTTTATCTCCTGTGTGTCTTCTCTGGTGCACTCTCAGAGGGCCAGATGTAGTAAAACTCTTCCCACATTGAACACAGCTATAAGGTTTCTCTCCTGTGTGGATTCTCTGATGAATTGTAATGCCTGATGAGGTGAATCTCTTCCCACAGTCAGAGCAGCAGTGAGTTCTCTTCCCTGTGGATCTCTGCAGGTGTTTATTGAGGCGTTCTGATCTGGAGAGACTCTTCTCTGCCTCGTCAGCATCATGAGGTTGTTGAGGCTCCCCAGAGGATCCACGACTGTCCCGTCTCTCTCCTGTGCGAACAACAAAGTCAGATGATTAAAGGCCCACAACAGTGGAAATCCACTGTAAAAGGTGATGCCAACAGCATAGCCATGATGTTGTACAACAATTGACATCTGTAATGAATGTTAAAATTATTTGACAATTGTCTTAAAATGAGCAAGAATAGTCATATTTTAGTAGTAACATCGATGATTGTAGAGTAGATATAAGTTATTCATGTTGTTGAAACTCTAAGCAGTGTGCCAGAACACTTTTGGTCTCTAATATAGGCCCCTTTCTGTGTTTAATACAATTGCGGCACGAGGGCGATGCACATGCAATTTGGTTGTAGAAACTCCTCCCTGCTAATGAGGAAACCACTAGTTATGGATGTAGTATATCTTAAATGGTGAGCAAAGATTTCAGTTTTTCAGTGTATTCTGAATGTGAATGGGGGAAAACTCAGGGGAGTGCATTTCACACTACTTTGGATTATAATTTTAAGGTTCGTTAGAATATCCTGTGTAATATAATGTTTGCTACAGTATTAAGAAATATGTTTAATTATTGAAGAATCGCGTTAATGACAGTATCTATTTGGGTGTTGTCAATCAATCAATCAATCAAGTTTATTTTATATAGCCCTTCGTACATCAGCTAATATCTCGAAGTGCTGTACAGAAACCCAGCCTAAAACCCCAAACAGCAAGCAATGCAGGTGTAGAAGCACGGTGGCTAGGAAAAACTCCCTAGAAAGGCCAAAACCTAGGAAGAAACCTAGAGAGGAACCAGGCTATGAGGGGTGGCCAGTCCTCTTCTGGCTGTGCCGGGTGGAGATTATAACAGAACATGGCCAAGATGTTCAAAATGTTCATAAGTGACAAGCATGGTCAAATAATGATCAGGAATAAATGTCAATTGGCTTTTCATAGTCAATAAAGTTATGATTTTTTAAAATGTATTTTTAATTACATTTTTCCCCCACCTTTATTTAACCAGCTGGCCAGTTGAGAACAAGTTCTCATTCACAACTGCGACCTGGCCAAGAAAAATCAAAGCAGTGCAACAAAAAAACAACACAGAGTTACACATGGGATAAACAAAAGTACAGTCAATAACACAATAGAAAAATCTATATACAGTGTGATGGAGTAAGGAGGTAAGGCAATAAACAGGCCATGCTATGGGTGGGTGTTGCTATGGTGACCAGTGAGCTGAGTTAAGGCGGAGCGTTACCTAGCAAAGACTTATAGATGACCTGGAGCCAGTGGGTTTAGCGATGAATATGTAGCGAGGACCAGCCAACGAGGCTTTGGTGACAAAACGGATGGCACTGTGATAGACTACATCCAGTTTGCTGAGTAGAGTGTTGGAGGCTATTTTGTAAATGACATCACTGAAGTAAAGTATCGGCAGGATAGTCAGTTTTACGAGGGTATGTTTGGCAGCGTGAGTTTAGGAGGCTTTGTTGCGAAATAGGAAGCAGATTCTAGATTTAATTTGGGATTGGAGATGTTTAATGTGAGTCTGGAAGGAGAGTTTACAGTCTAAGCAGATACCTAGGTAATTGTAGTTGTCCACATATTCTAAGTCAGAACCGTCCAGAGTAGTGATGCTAGTCGGGCGGATGCGGGCAGCGATCGGTTGAAGAGCATTTAGTTTTACTAGCGTTTAAGAGCAGTTGGAGGCCATGGAAGGAGAGTTGTATGACACTGTGTTAACAAACCTCCAAATGAGCTTCAGTGTCCACAGAAGGGCCAGATGTATACAGAATGGTGTCGTCTGCGTCGATGTGGATCAGAGAATCACCCGCAGCAAGAGCGACATCATTGATATATACAGAGAAAAGAGTCGGCCCGAGAATTGAACCCTGTGGCACCCCCATAGAGACTGCCAGAGGTCTGGACAACAGGCCCTCCGATTTGACACACTGAACTCTATCTGAGAAGTAGTTGGTGAAGCAGGCGAGGCAGTCATTTGAGAAACCAAGGCTGTTGAGTCTGCCGATAAGAATGTGGTGATTGACAGAGTCGAAAGCCTTGCCTTAACATTTAACACTAGACACCTCATAGTGAGCTACAGGTAGGAATCAGCAATGAATCCCAATAATGAGACACCTCTGGGGAGGGGTGTCAGCAATTTAAAAAAAATATATATATCTTTTTTTAAATATATACACTGGGGAGAACAAGTATTTGATACACTGCCGATTTTGCAGGTTTTCCTACTTACAAAGCATGTAGAGGTCTGTAATTTTTATCATAGGTACACTTCAACTGTGAGAGACGGAATCTAAAACAAAAATCCAGAAAATCACGTTGTATGATTAGGTAATTAATTTGCATTTTATTGCATGACATAAGTATTTGATCACCTACCAACCAGTAAGAATTCCGGCTCTCACAGACCTGTTAGTTTTTCTTTAAGAAGCCCTCCTGTTCTCCACTCATTACCTGTATTAACTGCAACTGTTTGAACTCGTTACCTTTACAAAAAAACACCTGTCCACACACTCAATCAAACAGACTCCAACCTCTCCACAATGGCCAGGACCAGAGAGCTGTGTAAGGACATCAGTGATACAATTGTAGACCTGCACAAGGCTGGGATGGGCTACAGGACAATAGGCAAGCAGCTTGGTGAGAAGGCAACAACTGTTGGCGCAATTATTAGAAAATGGAAGAATTTAAAGATGACGGTCAATCACCCTTGGTCTGGGGCTACATGCAAGATCTCACCTCGTGGGGCATCAATGATCATGAGGAAGGTGAGGGATCAGCCCAGAACTACACGGCAGGACCTGGTCAATGACCTGAAGAGAGCTGGAACCACAGTCTCAAAGAAAACCATTAGTAACACACTACGCCGTCATGGATTAAAATCCTGCAGCGCACGCAAGTTCCCCCTGCTCAAGCCAGCGCATGTCCAGGCCCGTCTGAAGTTTTCCAATGACCATCTGGATGATCCAGAGGAGGAGTGGGAGAAGGTCATGTGGTCTGATGAGACAAAAATAAAGCTTTTTGGTCTAAACTCCACTCGCCGTGTTTGGAGGAAGAAGAAGGATGAGTACAACCCCAAGAACACCATCCCAACCGTGAAGCATGGAGGTGGAAACATCATTCTTTTGGGATGCTTTTCTGCAAAGGGGACAGGTTGACTGCACCGTATTGAGGGGAGGATGGATGGGGCCATGTATCGCGAGATCTTTGCCAACAACCTCCTTCCCTCAGTAAGAGCATTGAAGATGGGTCGTGGCTGGGTCTTCCAGCATGACAACGACCCGAAACACACAGCCAGGGAAACTAAGGAGTGGCTCCGTAAAAAGCATCTGAAGGTCCTGGAGTGGCCTAGGCAGTCTCCAGACCTGAACCCAATATAAAACCCTACCTGAGCGACAAGACTCACCTTGTCGCTCAGGTAGGGTATCAGCCTGAGCTATTTAAAAACACGTTTTCAACATTTCAAGATAGCAGTTAGTTTAGTTTGATGTAAATAAAGATAGCTGAGAAGTGGGACTGTGTCATTGTTTCTGACAAGATCTCTCATTGATCTCGGGTTCAGCCACCAGGGGGCACCAAACCTCTTTGAAAAGTTCATGTGAATAGTTACCACTTCTCAGGAGATGATAGACTTAGCCTTTCAAATGTTTTGTAATGATGGGATGGCTATTGAGCAGAACTTTAAAACCTGGTTTTCTTGTATGTACCAGTTCATGAAATCACACATTTGACCTTTATGCTCACTGAGTCTGTACATAGTCAAAGCTTTCCTTATGTTTGGGTCAGTCACAGTGGTCAGGTATTCTGCCACTGTGTACTCTCTGTTTAGGGCCAAATAGCATTCTAGTTTTCTCTGTTTTTTTGTTAATTCTTTCCAATGTGTCAAGTAATTATCTTTTTGTTTTCTCATGATTTGGTTGGGTCTAATTGTGCTGTTGTCCAAGGGCTCTGTGGGGTGTGTTTATGTTTGTGAACAGAGCACAATGACCAGCTTGCTTAGGGGACTCTTCTCCAGGTTCATCTCTCTGTAGGTGATGGCTTTGTTAATGGCCCATACCCTCCCCATCACCAATCAGCCCTGCCATTGTTTGTATTCATACTGTTTTGTAAAGAATGGCTTCTTGTCTTTTAGGTTGTATTCCACTGGGAAAGTGATTACAGTTTTCCTCAGTCGCTTTGGTGCATTTCTTAGATCAAAAGTGCAATTCTTGATACGACTTGTACAAATTCCAAATCATCTAGTCACTTGTGCACATCATTAAAGCAATTTCTTATTCCTTTGAATAAATTGCAATTGATAATGTACAAGTGTCAGCTTTTTTCCACATTATCAATTGCTCACGTCATGTTGATCAAAATTTAGTATATGGTTCTCTGTTGAATAGTCTTACCCCTCAAAACATCTAGGCATTAGTTCCTTGCATAAGCCATTACATGCAAAATTGTTTAACTGTTTGTCATAAACTGTCAAGCACAGTTTTACAGATTTCTATAAGACCTTTTGTACAAAAACGTGAACTGATGAATCGTGCAGGTGAAATTGACCCTCACTCATGAAGGAATGAAGTTTTGATTTACATAGCCTGCAATTGTGACAATCACTGCATTCAAACCTGTGTAGATCAGTCAATTTTTAATATACAGACTTAAAACTCAGGATTCTGTAACAGCATACTCCATTCAAGATATGTGTTTACTGTGACAACCAGAAGGGCCTTAAGATGGTGTCATAGATGCTGTTTTGAAGGGGTAAAAGGTCAGAACTTTTCAAAACTTCATATATGTGATTAGACAACCCTCGTGAACTGTAAATCATAACTTTCTCCCAACAGATGTCAAAGAAAAGCTCTCACACACACACACAGCAGGGATGGAGTGAAAAAGTACGGTGCTTAAAGACACACAAAGCCTGCAATGGCATTACTATTATCTCCAGGCCGTGCCGAGTTCAACGAGATGCCCCGCTTGACCGTAGCTCACTCGGTCTGAGAGCAGCCACAGTGACAACAAGACGGACCCAAAGCTGTCTGTCTGTCTGTCTGTCTGTCTGTCTGTCTGTCTGTCTGTCTGTCTGTCTCTGTCTGTCTCTGTCTGTCTCTCTCTATCTCTCTCACATTCTCTCTCTCTCTCTTTCTCTACGATTAGAATGTAAAGTCTCTCCCTATCTCTTTTGGATAACTTTATGAAATAGATACTCTCTCTCTCTCTTTCTCTCTCTCTCAATTAAGTTAAATTCAATTCAAGGGTCTTTATTGGCATGGGAAACATGTGTTTACATTGCCAAAGCAAGTGAGGTAGATAATATACAACAGTGAAATAAACAATAAAAATGAACAGTAAACATTACACATGCAGAAGTTTCAAAACAATAAAGACATTACAAATGTCATATTATATATATATACAGTGTTGTAACAATGTGCAAATGGTTAAAGTACAAAAGGGAATGAGATCCCTGAATGGTAAAAAAACATCTCCAAATAGAATATGTTTGTATCACAAATTATCTTACAGATATTTTGATCATATCTGACAGGCTCCCAAAGGCAATCAAAGGATCTAGCTCACTTAATGCCCCATACCCTCCCCATCACCAATCAGCCCTGCCATTGTTTGTATTCATACTGTTTTGTAAAGAATGGCTTCTTGTCTGTTAGGTTGTATTCCACTGGGAAAGTGATTACAGTTTTCCTCAGTCGCTTTGGTGCATTTCTTAGATCAAAAGTGCAATTCTTGATACGACTTGTACAAATTCCAAATCATCTAGTCACTTGCGCACATCATTAAAGCAATTTCTTATTCCTTTGAACAAATTGCAATTGATAATGTACAAGTGTCAGCTTTTTTCCACAGTATCAATTGCTCACGTCATGTTGATCAAAATATAGTAGATGGTTCTCTGTTGAATAGTCTTACCCCTCAAAACATCTAGGCATTAGTTCATTGCATAAGCCATTACAAGCAAAATTGTTGAACTATTTGTCATAAACTGTCAACCTCTCTCCGCCTCTCTCCCTTTTCACTCCCCTCTCTCCCTTTTCACTCCCCTCTCACCCTTTTCACTCCCCTCTCTCCCTTTTCACTCCCTCTCTCCTTCTCTCTCCCTTTTCACTCCCTCTCTCCTCCTCTCTCCCTTTTCACTCCCCTCTCTCCGCCTCTCTCACTTTTCACTCCCCTCTCTCCTCCTCTCTCCCTTTTCTCTCCCTCTTTCCACCTCTCTCCCTTTTCACTCCCTCTCTCCGCCTCTCTCCCTTTTCTCTCCCTCTTTCCGCCTCTCTCCCTTTTCACTCCCTCTCTCCGCCTCTCTCCCTTTTCACCCCCTCTCTCCGCCTCTCTCCCTTTTCACTCCCTCTCTCCGCCTCTCTCCCTATTCACTCCCTCTCTCCGCCTCTCTCCCTATTCACTCCCTCTCTTCGCCTCTCTCCCCTTTCACTCCCTCTCTCTCACAATTTAAATCTCTCTCTCCCTTTTCACTCCCTCTCTCCGCCTCTCTCCCTTTTCACTCCCTCTCTCCCTTTTCACTCCCTCTCTCCGCCTCTCTCCCTTTTCACTCCCTCTCTCCGCCTCTCTCCCTTTTCACTCCCTCTCTCCGCCTCTCTCCCTTTTCACTCCCTCTCTCCGCCTCTCTCCCTTTTCACTCCCTCTCTCCGCCTCTCTCCCTTTTCACTCACTCTCTCCGCCTCTCTCCCTTTTCACTCCCCTCTCTCCGCCTCTCTCCCTTTTCACTCCCCTCTCTCCCTTTTCACTCCCCTCTCTCCGCCTCTCTCCCTTTTCACTCCCTCTCTCCGCCTCTCTCCCTTTTCACTCCCTCTCTCCGCCTCTCTCCCTTTTCACTCCCTCTCTCCGCCTCTCTCCCTTTTCACTCCCTCTCTCCGCCTAACTCCCTTTTCACTCCCTCTCTCCGCCTCTCTCTCTTTTCACTCCCTCTCTCCGCCTCTCTCCCTTTTCACTCCCTCTCTCCGCCTCTCTCCCTTTTCACTCCCTCTCTCCGCCTCTCTCCCTTTTCACTCCCTCTCTCCGCCTCTCTCCCTTTTCACTCCCTCTCTCCGCCTCTCTCCCTTTTCACTCCCTCTCTCCGCCTCTCTCCCTTTTCACTCCCTCTCACCGCCTCTCTCCCTTTTCACTCGCTCTCTCCGCCTCTCTCCCTTTTCACTCCCTCTCTCCGCCTCTCTCCCTTTTCACTCCCTCTCTCCGCCTCTCTCCCTTTTCACTCCCTCTCTCCGCCTCTCTCTTTTACCCCTTCAAAACAGCATCTATGACACGATCTTAAGGCACTTCTGGTTGTCACAGTAAACACATATCTTGAATGGAGTATGCTGTTACAGAATCCTGAGTTTTAAGTCTGTATATTAAAAATTGACTGATCTACACAGGTTTGAATGCAGTGATTGTCACAATTGCAGGCTATGTAAATCAAAACTTCATTCCTTCATGAGTGAGGGTCAATTTCACCTGCACGATTCATCAGTTTACGTTTTTGTACAAAAGGTCTTATAGAAATGTGTAAAACTATGCTTGACAGTTTATGACAAATAGTTAAACAATTTTGCATGTAATGGCTTATGCAAGGAACTAATGCCTAGATGTTTTGAGGGGTAAGACTATTCAACAGAGAACCATCTACTATATTTTGATCAACATGACGTGAGCAATTGATAATGTGGAAAAAAGCTGACACTTGTACATTATCAATTGCAATTTGTTCAAAGGAATAAGAAATTGCTTTAATGATGTGCACAAGTGACTAGATGATTTGGAATTTGTACAAGTCGTATCAAGAATTGCACTTTTGATCTAAGAAATGCACCAAAGCGACTGAGGAAAACTGTAATCACTTTCCCAGTGGAATACAACCTAACAGACAAGAAGCCATTCTTTACAAAACAGTATGAATAGAAACAATGGCAGGGCTGATTGGTGATGGGGAGGGTATGGGGCATTAAGTGAGCTAGATCCTTTGATTGCCTTTGGGAGCCTGTCAGATATGATCAAAATATCTGTAAGATAATTTGTGATACAAACATATTCTATTTGGAGATGTTTTTTTACCATTCAGGGATCTCATTCCCTTTTGTACTTTAACCATTTGCACATTGTTACAACACTGTATATATATATAATATGACATTTGTAATGTCTTTATTGTTTTGAAACTTCTGCATGTGTAATGTTCACTGTTCATTTTTATTGTTTATTTCACTGTTGTATATTATCTACCTCACTTGCTTTGGCAATGTAAACACATGTTTCCCATGCCAATAAAGCCCCTTGAATTGAATTGAATTGAGAGAGAGAGAGAGAGAGAGAGAGAGAGAGAGAGAGAGAGAGAGAGAGAGAGAGAGAGAGAGAGAGAAGCCCCTTGAATTGAATAAAGCCCCTTGAATTGAATTGAATTGAGAGAGAGAATCTATTTCCTAAAGTTATCCAAAAGAGAGAGATAGGGAGAGACTTTACATTCTAATCGTAGAGAAAGAGAGAGAGAGAGAATGTGAGAGAGATACAGACAGACAGACAGACAGACAGACAGACAGACAGCTCTGGGTCCGTCTTGTTGTCACTGTGGCTGCGCTCAGACCGAGTGAGCTACGGTCAAGCGGGGCATCTCGTTGAACTCGGCACGGCCTGGAGATAATAGTAATGCCATTGCAGGCTTTGTGTGTCTTTAAGCACCGTACCTTTTCACTCCATCCCTGCTGTGTGTGTGTGTGAGAGCTTTTCTTTGACATCTGTTGGGAGAAATGACTGATTTACAGTTCACGAGGGTTGTCTAATCACATATATGAAGTTTTGAAAAGTTCTGACCTTTTACCCCTTCAAAACAGCATCTATGACACCATCTTAAGGCACTTCTGGTTGTCACAGTAAACACATATCTTGAATGGAGTATGCTGTTACAGAATCCTGAGTTTTAAGTCTGTATATTAAAAATTGACTGATCTACACAGGTTTGAATGCAGTGATTGTCACAATTGCAGGCTATGTAAATCAAAACTTCATTCCTTCATGAGTGAGGGTCAATTTCACCTGCACGATTCATCAGTTTACGTTTTTGTACAAAAGGTCTTATAGAAATGTGTAAAACTATGCTTGACAGTTTATGACAAATAGTTCAACAATTTTGCATGTAATGGCTTATGCAAGGAACTAATGCCTAGATGTTTTGAGGGGTAAGACTATTCAACAGAGAACCATCTACTATATTTTGATCAACATGACGTGAGCAATTGATAATGTGGAAAAAAGCTGACACTTGTACATTATCAATTGCAATTTGTTCAAAGGAATAAGAAATTGCTTTAATGATGTGCACAAGTGACTAGATGATTTGGAATTTGTACAAGTCGTATCAAGAATTGCACTTTTGATCTAAGAAATGCACCAAAGCGACTGAGGAAAACTGTAATCACTTTCCCAGTGGAATACAACCTAACAGACAAGAAGCCATTCTTTACAAAACAGTATGAATAGAAACAATGGCAGGGCTGATTGGTGATGGGGAGGGTATGGGGCATTAAGTGAGCTAGATCCTTTGATTGCCTTTGGGAGCCTGTCAGATATGATCAAAATATCTGTAAGATAATTTGTGATACAAACATATTCTATTTGGAGATGTTTTTTTACCATTCAGGGATCTCATTCCCTTTTGTACTTTAACCATTTGCACATTGTTACAACACTGTATATATATATAATATGACATTTGTAATGTCTTTATTGTTTTGAAACTTCTGCATGTGTAATGTTCACTGTTCATTTTTATTGTTTATTTCACTGTTGTATATTATCTACCTCACTTGCTTTGGCAATGTAAACACATGTTTCCCATGCCAATAAAGCCCCTTGAATTGAATTGAATTGAGAGAGAGAGAGAGAGAGAGAGAGAGAGAGAGAGAGAGAGAGAGAGAAGCCCCTTGAATTGAATAAAGCCCCTTGAATTGAATTGAATTGAGAGAGAGAATCTATTTCCTAAAGTTATCCAAAAGAGAGAGATAGGGAGAGACTTTACATTCTAATCGTAGAGAAAGAGAGAGAGAGAGAATGTGAGAGAGATACAGACAGACAGACAGACAGACAGACAGACAGACAGACAGCTCTGGGTCCGTCTTGTTGTCACTGTGGCTGCGCTCAGACCGAGTGAGCTACGGTCAAGCGGGGCATCTCGTTGAACTCGGCACGGCCTGGAGATAATAGTAATGCCATTGCAGGCTTTGTGTGTCTTTAAGCACCGTACCTTTTCACTCCATCCCTGCTGTGTGTGTGTGTGAGAGCTTTTCTTTGACATCTGTTGGGAGAAATGACTGATTTACAGTTCACGAGGGTTGTCTAATCACATATATGAAGTTTTGAAAAGTTCTGACCTTTTACCCCTTCAAAACAGCATCTATGACACCATCTTAAGGCACTTCTGGTTGTCACAGTAAACACATATCTTGAATGGAGTATGCTGTTACAGAATCCTGAGTTTTAAGTCTGTATATTAAAAATTGACTGATCTACACAGGTTTGAATGCAGTGATTGTCACAATTGCAGGCTATGTAAATCAAAACTTCATTTCTTCATGAGTGAGGGTCAATTTCACCTGCACGATTCATCAGTTTACGTTTTTGTACAAAAGGTCTTATAGAAATGTGTAAAACTATGCTTGACAGTTTATGACAAATAGTTCAACAATTTTGCATGTAATGGCTTATGCAAGGAACTAATGCCTAGATGTTTTGAGGGGTAAGACTATTCAACAGAGAACCATCTACTATATTTTGATCAACATGACGTGAGCAATTGATAATGTGGAAAAAAGCTGACACTTGTACATTATCAATTGCAATTTGTTCAAAGGAATAAGAAATTGCTTTAATGATGTGCACAAGTGACTAGATGATTTGGAATTTGTACAAGTAGTATCAAGAATTGCACTTTTGATCTAAGAAATGCACCAAAGTCACTGAGAAAACTGTAATCACTTTCCCAGTGGAATACAACCTAACAGACAAGAAGCCATTCTTTACAAAACCGTATGAATACAAACAATGGCAGGGCTGATTGGTGATGGGGAGGGTATGGGCCATTAACAAAGCCATCACCTACAGAGAGATGAACCTGGAGAAGAGTCCCCTAAGCAAGCTGGTCATTGTGCTCTGTTCACAAACATAAACACACCCCACAGAGCCCCTGGACAACAGCACAATTAGACGCAACCAAATCATGAGAAAACAAAAAGATAATTACTTGACACATTGGAAAGAATTAACAAAAAAACAGAGCAAACTAGAATGATATTTGGCCCTAAACTTTGAGTACACAGTGGCAGAATACCTAATCGTAGAGAAAGAGAGAGAGAGAGAATGTGAGAGAGATAGAGACAGAGAGACAGACAGACAGACAGACAGACAGACAGACAGACAGACAGACAGACAGACAGACAGACAGACAGACAGAGAGACAGTTAACCCACTGTTCTTAGTCCATCATTGAAAATAAGAATTTGTCCTTAACTTCGCCTCCCTAAAAACCCCACTCAGAGGTGTGAAATGAATCACCCTGATGAGCCTCTGACCTTTAACAGAACAATGACCTTGGGAACCATTTGGGACGGGCGTTCTATGTTTGAGTTAGTGACCTTTTGAGATAGTTTTTCCAAACTGCTAAATTAGAAAGCAGAATGGACAAACTGAGTCGGACAAATGATGACATCAGAGACCATCTGAGGACAACAAGAAAGGAGCTAGAACAAAGAGAGAGATACATTGACTTCCTCAACCAGCAGCGAGTCATTATGTCCTCTGCATCTAGAGAACATGTCCACCAGCTTGGCATAACACAAGCAGAACCCGAGAACAGGATGGCCTCCACCACACAGCCTGATGACACTGCACCAGCCTGCCAGTCTGCTCCAGCCCAGGTCAGAATACCAGTCTCCCAGTCTTCTCCAGCCCAGGTCAGAATACCAGCCTCCCAGTCTGCTCCAGCCCAGGTCCAGATACCAGCCTCTCAGTCTGCTCCAGCACAGGTCAGAATACCAGCCTCTCAGTCTGCTCCAGCCCAGGTCAGAATACCAGCCTCTCAGTCTGCTCCAGCACAGGTCAACTTACCAGCCTCTCAGTCTGCTCCAGCACAGTGTGCTCCAGCCCATGTCAGAATACCAGCCTCCCAGTCTGCTCCAGCCCAGGTCAGAATACCAGCCTCCCAGTCTGCTCCAGCCCATGTCAGAATACCAGCCTCCCAGTCTGCTCCAGCCCAGGTCAGAATACCAGCCTCCCAGTGTGCTCCAGCCCAGGTCAGAATACCAGCCTCCCAGTCTGCTCCAGCCCAGGTCAGAATACCAGCCTCCTAGTCTGCTCCAGCCCAGGTCAGAATACCAGCCTCCCAGTCTTATCCAGCACAGTGTGCTCCAGCACAGGTCAGAATACCAGCCTCCCAGTCTGCTCCAGCACAGGTCAGAATACCAGCCTCCCAGTCTGCTCCACCCAGATAGTCACCCACAACTGCAATCCTTATTGATTCAAATGGGAAGTTCTTAGGGAGGGAGAGGGAGTGAAAAGGTAGAGAGGCAGAGAGAGGGAGTGAAAAGGGAGAGAGGCGGAGAGAGGGGAGTGAAAAGGGAGAGAGGCGGAGAGAGGGGAGTGAAAAGGGAGAGAGGCGGAGTGAAAAGGGAGAGAGAGGGAGTGAAAAGGGAGAGAGAGGGAGTGAAAAGGGAGAGAGGCGGAGAGGGGGAGTGAAAAGGGAGAGAGGCGGAGAGAGGGAGTGAAAAGGGAGAGAGGCGGAGAGAGGGGGTGAAAAGGGAGAGAGGCGGGGAGAGGGAGTGAAAAGGGAGAGAGGCGGAGAGAGGGAGTGAAAAGGGAGAGAGGCGGAGAGAGGGAGTGAAAAGGGAGAGAGGCGGAGAGAGGGAGTGAAAAGGGAGAGAGGCGGAGAGAGGGGAGTGAAAAGGGAGAGAGGGGAGTGAAAAGGGAGAGAGGCGGAGAGTGGGGAGTGAAAAGGGAAAGAGGCGGGGAGAGGGAGTGAAAAGGGAGAGAGGCGGAGAGAGGGAGTGAAAAGGGAGAGAGGCGGAGAAAGGGCAGAATACCTGACCACTGTGACTGACCCAAACTTAAGGAAAGCTTTGACTATGTACAGACTCAGTGAGCATAAAGGTCAAATGTGTGATTTCATGAAATGGTACATACAAGAAAACCAGGTTTTAAAGTTCTGTTCAATAGCCATCCCATCATTACAAAACATTTGAAAGGCTAAGTCTATCATCTCCTGAGAAGTGGTAACTATTCACATGAACTTTTCAAAGAGGTTTGGTGCCCCCTGGTGGCTGAACCCGAGATCAATGAGAGATCTTGTCAGAAACAATGACACAGTCCCACTTCTCAGCTATCTTTATTTACATCAAACTAAACTAACTGCTATCTTGAAATGTTGAAAACTTGTTTTTAAATAGCTCAGGCTGATACCCTACCTGAGCGACAAGGTGAGTGACAAGGTGAGTCTTAATGACCTGGTGGTTCTAATGACCTGGTGAAGAAAAAAGGGAGAGAAACTATTAATTGAATAACTGCAGTTGACATAGCTAAGTAAATGGAAGAATACTCTTATTGCAATGTGAATGGCTCTTAAAAGAGCCTTTGGTTGTGCATAGTGTAGTCTATGGTGTTGCCAGGGAACAGCAACCTCTTTGAAGAGCCTTTGGTTGTGCATAGTGTAGTCTATGGTGTTGCCAGGGAACAGCACCCTCTTAAAAGAGCCTTTGGTTGTGCATAGTGTAGTCTATGGTGTTGCCAGGGAACAGCACCCTCTTAAAAGAGCCTTTGGTTGTGCATAGTGTAGTCTATGGTGTTGCCAGGGAACAGCACCCTCTTAAAAGAGCCTTTGGTTGAGCATAGTGTAGTCTATGGTGTTGCCAGGGAACAGTACCCTCTTTGAAGAAGTAGGAGGTGAAGATCTCCTGCACACGGATTGCCTCTCTTGCTGCGTTGTTGGACCCCATCCTTGAAACATCCTGCAGAGCAGCAGACTCCTCCTCTGGGACACGGCGGCGAGCTGCAGATCCCCTCCTGGTCCTCGTGTCCATCCTCATGAAGTTACGCAGGACACAGGTAGCCTTCACACACCTGAATTCCTCCAGGAGGCAGTCCCAGATGACCCTGGTCACCTAACCTTGCAGTGCCCTACACGGTAACTGTAGGCAATCGTTTTGAAGGAATCTCCAGTTACAAGGTATCTGTAGGAATATGGAAGACAATGTAATTATTAGACTGTTACATCACCAGGTCATTGTGGATTACTAAAGTATAATATCCCTGATAACAAATCATGATAACATTGGATTGATAGATGGATGGGCACACATATGTGCATGTGTAGCATGTGACAATAACAGGATCATATCAAGGATGGCATCACAAATGAATACATAAATACCACTTGAAGCTTGATGATGAGTTGATCATTTGAATCAGCTGTGCAGTGCTGAGGCAAAAACAACAATGTGCCTCTTTGAGTCCTCAGGACTGAGAACCACTGCTCTTCATTGGGACCTCTTCATATGTAGACTGGCTTTCATAGCGCTCTTTATCTGAGGACAGAAAACCTCACAAGAAACACACTTCATTATAGTCAAATTACACCACACTGAATATTATGTTACTATTATGTCCGTCCTCACTTCTAGGGACAGGAACTACACAAAAGTACCTTCCCTATCCAGAATAGCCTCCTCTCTCACTGACAGTTGGGGCTGCTATCCTTTCACCCTCCATGGCTGTTAGCTAGCTACCTACAAATGCATTTGGAGGTTCTTTTTTTACAGTGATAAATAGATAGCTAGCTAATATGAAGTTAAGTAGCTGGTGATATTTAATTCACTTAGCTGGCTATCTATCTATACAGATTGTGAAGTTGGCTAGATAGCTAGCTATCTATCTATACAGAATGTGAAGTTGGCTAGATAGCTAGCTATCTATCTATATAGTATTAGCTAGCCAACTAGATAGCTCATTTAGCAGCTCATTTGAGTTAGCCTGCACTGTAGCTAGTTAGCTAATTTTACATCGTTGTTTTTTTTTTACACTTTTAAAATCTATTTACTTACTTGAATAGGTTCTCCCAGCCATGTGGACAATTGGAAACAGGGCAGCAAAGTTTGTCCCCAGAGCGTTTTAGAGGATATTACTATTGAACTATGTACCCATTTAATAACCAGACCTTCATACAAACTTGCTCTGCTGAATTCTTGACGGAGTCACAACGGGAGGCCTAAGCGGCATCTAGTCCATCTGCTGACTGGACGCAGGTGAGGAAAATGTACATTTTATTTTCAGACAACCCTAAACCCTAACCTTAAGCCCTAACTTAACCATTTTAAATGTCAACTTCAACGGGCTACGGACGTCCCAAAGATGTATCGCTACCTGAAAATACATGATCTAAGTCAGGGGTGTCAAACTCATTCCACGGAGGGCCTTGTGTCTGCAGGTTTTTGGTCTTTCCTTTCAATAAAGCCCTAGACAACCAGGTGTGGGGAGTTCCTAACTAATTAGTGATGTTAATTCATCAATCAAGTACAAGGGTGGAGCGAAAACCCGCAGACACTCGGCCCTCCATGGAATGAGTTTGACACCTGTGATCTAAGTGATTGATAGTTAGTATACATCAGTCATAAAGCCTTATTTACTTTAATGAACTACTAAAATAGTGATTTTGTCAGACAGCATAGACAGCAGCTCTACACTTTATTTATTTTACACTTTATTATTTAT
Source organism: Salvelinus fontinalis (assembly GCF_029448725.1). Lineage (NCBI taxonomy): Eukaryota > Metazoa > Chordata > Actinopteri > Salmoniformes > Salmonidae > Salvelinus > Salvelinus fontinalis. The sequence continues at coordinate 653,325 of NW_026600250.1, forward strand.
TTATTATTATAATTTATTTATTATTATAATTATTTACACTTTATTTCTCACCCCTTTTGGCTGTATGAAAGTTAATTTCTCCTCAGACACACACATTTGTTCTTTGATATTATGAAGGTAATTTGTGTAATATGTAGTAAGTGTAGAATGTACTTTCCCCCACATCTCTTTACATTGCTTATGCATATTTGGTGGCCTGACTGCGTCAAAGGCTCATCCTGTTAGATCTGAACCTAATGGAGCTTAGAGTGATCGGATGACGGGAAATCACTTTTAGGTGCCTGGTGTAACTGAGGCCATAGATGCTCCATATCTATTACTTTGAGTGTTTTATATAATATGACTAAATGTGTTTCTGTGTTGCAGGGGCAGTCAAGAAATGTAACAGAAAGGCCACAGAACATGACATAAGCAGAGCAGTGGGAGACCACCTCAAGCCCCTGGTAGAGCCAGGGGTGGTGTTTACCACTCCACCAGCAGAGCTGTGGGAGACCACCTCAAGCCCCCGGTAGAGCCGGGGGTGGTGTTTACCACTCCACCAGCAGAGCTGTGGGAGACCACCTCAAGCCCCCGGTAGAGCCGGGGGTGGTGTTTACCACTCCACCAGCAGAGCTGTGGGAGACCACCTCAAGCCCCCGGTAGAGCCGGGGGTGGTGTTTACCAGTCCACCAGCAGAGCTGTGGGAGACCACCTCAAGCCCCCGGTAGAGCCGGGGGTGGTGTTTACCACTCCATCAGAGCTGTGGGAGACCACCTCAAGCCACTGGTAGAGCCGGGGGTGGTGTTAACCACTCCACCACGCCTTCAGCAGGCTGGAAAAGTGATACTGTTTTTCCATACTAAGAGGGACCAAGAGTCTGTTGATTGGTCATTGGGTTCATTTGTTGAAATCAAATCAAGCTTTATTTATACAGCACATTTCAGACATGATGCAACACAATGGCTTCACAGGAAAAATGAAAATAAACAGAAATATTTGGTACACAACAAACAGAAGACTAACAACTGAAAAACTAATGAGTATCCTAAGGAAATGCCATTGATTAAAATATTAATTGGATGCAATATCCAACCCAAAATACAAGCGTGTTTTTTTTAGGAGGTGCTCTGAAAGACTATGGGAGTGTCCACTGAAAGTTGACTAGTAACAAATGGGACCTAAAAGACACCCACTAAATCTGCCCAAGAAGAGGCAAACAAAAGAAAAACCCACACCAAACTTAAAGACAGGAAGCAAACCAAAAAGGTGGAGCAACTAAAGGTGTTGACTCTCCACATCTATCAAGACAACTGGAGCACTGGGCCAGACACTCTTAAATAGAACCTGGACCAGCTCAGGTGAAACACCTTCCCACTAACGAGATGGACAAGCCAGCACAGGTGTAACACATACTGACTAACGAGGTGACACCAATCAGTGCGTCCTACGTGTTAACAAGCTATACGTGCTAAAGTCCAACCGCAAATCATAAATCAAAACATATTTTCCCCCCACTAGAACTCTCTTCTTCCTAAAACTCACTTAGTTCTAGAACTCTCCTCCCCTTAGAACAAAATAAATTGTGATCCATGGAAAAGCACTGGCTAAACGCAAAACTTGCTGACTGCCCACCCTTGAGACAATCAGCAACCAACACCTGCAATATCTGTAGTAACTTTCCACCTCACTGCGGAGCATCTCTCTCTTTTCAGGGTTCACTCGATAGGCATGTTGTTGGATCGGGCCCAGTCCCCAATGTCATGCATTTGGGTTAGCACATCTGAGAATGAATCCTGATATTCTAAAAGCAGGGCAACATTGTCAATATAATTGTACCCAAAAATGGTCAGCTGGTTGCATAAATAATTATGAATACTAAATGTTACATAATTGTAAATATGAAATATCAAAACCAAATGTACACCCCTTTGTTAATATGTATTGGCAATAATTAACTTAATGGTGAGGCATGGAATAATAAAACATGTATCTTTTGTCAGGCTGGATGCTTGAAATATGAGGTGATTTGAGTCATGCTTCTTCAGTAGTGGAATAAAGACAATTAGCACTTGAATGTTGTCAAGAAATACTGGAGTGATGTCAGATTGTTAATAAAATTGATTGTAGACCAATTTTTACCAATTTATTATAATGCTTTTATGTGTGTATATACACAAACATCTGCAACAATTATCATATTACATGTCTTTTTTTAAACAAGCAGCTTTTTCAACTTGTAGAAAACAGCTGCCTACATTTTGAAGTGCTGCATTTTGATTAAAGTGGGTCACCAACGCAGTAAGTGTAACACAGCTCTTTTTTTGTTAGTCACTTTTTGTTAAATAATACTCTTTCAATTCAGAGCCTGGATTTTCCCCTGAGGCTAATATCCATATCATGGTGCAATCAATTGAAAAGGGGAAAGGATAAGGTAGAACATCATTAAAATACTCCTACTACAATGTTAAAACATTCTACATTGTGACATCATTAAAATACTCCTACTACAATGTTAAAACAATCTACATTGTGACATTATTTCATTGATATCATGAAACAACTTCATGTATGCATTTTTTTATGTTTGATCAGAGATCTTTTATCAGAGTATCTCTTGTCACATTGATCACAGCTATGAGGTTTCTCTCCTGTGTGTGTTCTCTGGTGTGAAGTCAGCTGGCTAGATGTAGGAAAATTCATCCCACATTGATCACAGGTATAAGGTTTTTCTCCTTTGTGTGTTCTCTGGTGTCGAATCAGATGGCTTGATATAGTAAAACTCATCCCACATTGATCACAGATATAAGGCTTCTCTCCTGTGTGTGTTATCTGGTGTGTTATCAGATTGCCTTATGTAGTAAAACTCTTCCCACATTGATCACAGCTATAAGGTTTCTCTCCTGTGTGTGTCCTCTGGTGTGAAGTCAGCTGGCTTGATGTAGTAAAACTCTTCCCACATTGACCACAGCTATAAGGTTTCTCTCCTGTGTGTATTCTCTGGTGTTTGGTCAGCTCTACATATTGACCAAAACTCTTCCCACATTGACCACAACTATAAGGTTTCTCTCCTGTGTGTATTCTCTGGTGTTTGGTCAGAGCTCCAGATTGACTAAAACTCTTCCCACATTGATTACAGCTATAAGGTTTCTCTCCTGTATGTGTTCTCTGGTGTATCTTCAGATTGCTAGATGCTGTAAAACTCTTCCCACAGTGGCCACAGCTAAAAGGTTTCTCTCCTGTGTGTATTCTCCAGTGCACTGTCAGATCGCTAGATGTAGTAAAACTCTTCCCACATTGATCACAGCTAAAAGATTTCTCTCCTGTGTGTGTTCTCTGGTGTACAATCAGCTGGCTATATCTAGTAAAACTCTTCCCACATTGGTCACAGCTAAAAGGTTTCTCTCCTGTGTGTATTCTCTGGTGATTGGTCAGAGCTCCAGATTGACTAAAACTCTTCCCACATAGATCACAGCTATAAGGTTTCTCTCCTGTGTGTATTCTCCAGTGCACTGTCAGATCGCTAGATGTAGTAAAACTCTTCCCACATTGATCACAGCTAAAAGGTTTCTCTCCTGTGTGTGTTCTCTGGTGTACAATCAGCTGGCTATATCTAGTAAAACTCTTCCCACATTGGTCACAGCTAAAAGGTTTCTCTCCTGTGTGTGTTCTCTGGTGTATTTTAAGTTCTGATGAAGATTTGCAACTTTTCCCACAGTCAGAGCAGAAGTGAGATTTCTTCCCTGTGGTTCTCTGCTGGTGTTTCTTGAGGTGTTTTGACGTGGAGAGACTCTTCTCTGCCTCATCAGCATCATGATGTTGTTGAGGCTCCCCAGAGGATCCACGATAGTCACGTCTCTCTCCTGTGTGAACAACAAGTCAGACAGATGGTTAAAAGCCCACAACAGCAGAAATCCACTGTAAAAGGTGATGCCAACAGCGTAGCCATGATGTTGTACAACAATTGACGTCTGCCCTTGGTTCACTCCAGACTTGACTGCCCTTGACAAGCACAAAAACACCCAGTTTTTTTAAGCATTTTTCTACGGCTGGCCATGCTTTCCACCTGGCTACCCCAACCCGCCTAACAGCTCTGCACACCACGCAGCAACTTGCCCAAGCTCCCCCCGCTTCTCCTTCACCCAAATCCAGACAGCTGATGTTCTGAAAGAGCTGCAAAATCTGGATGCCTAAAAATCAGCTGGGCTAGACAATCTGGACCCTCTCTTCCTAAAATTATCTGCCACCATTGTTGCAACCCCTATTACTGGTCTGTTCAACCTCTCTTTCGTATCATCTGAGATTCCTAAAGATCTGAAAGCTGCCGCGGTCATCCCCCTCTTCAAAGGGGGTGACACTCTAGACCCAAACTGTTCTAGACCTATATCCATCCTACCCTGCCTTTCTAAAGTCTTCGAAAGCCAAGTGAACAAACAGATCACTGACCATTTCGAATCCCACCGTACCTTCTCCGCTATGCAAGCTGGTTTCCGAGCTGGTCACGGCTGCACCTCATCCACGCTCAACGTCCTAAACGATATCAAAACCGCCATCGATAAAAGACAGTACTGTGCAGCCGTCTTCATCAACCTGGCCAAGGCTTTCGACTCTGTCAATCACCGTATTCTTATCGGCAGACTCAACAGCCTTGGTTTCTCAAATGACTGCCTCGCCTGGTTCACCAACTACTTCTCTGATGGAGTTCAGTGTGTCAAATCGGAGGGCCTGTTGTCCGGACCTCTGGCAGTCTCTATGGGGGTGCCACAGGGTTCAATTCTCAGTCTGACTCTCTGTATATATCAATGATGTAACTCTTGCTGTGGGTGTTTCTCTGATCCACCTCTACGCAGCCGACACCATTCTGTATACATCTGGCCCTTCTTTGGACACTGTGTTAACAAACCTCCATACGAGCTTCAACGCCATACAACACTCCTTCCGTGGCCTCCAACTGCTCTTATATGCTAGTAAAACTAAATGCTCTTCAACTGATCGCTGCCCGCATCCGCCCGCCCGACAAGCATCACTACTCTGGACTAGAGGTCGACCGATTATGATTTTTCAATGCCGATACCGATTATTGGAGGACAAATTTGTTGTTTTATGTATTATTATTATCGCAGGAGAGGTAGACTGAGCTGCCTTCTACTGGTCAGACTCAGAAGGCGAGCCTACCATCCACCGCTTCTGAGCATATTACTCGCCAATGTCCAATCTCTAGACAACAAGGTGGATGAAATTAGGGCACGAGTTGCCTTCCAGAGAGACATCAGAGATTGTAACATTCTCTGTTTCACAGAAACATGGCTCACTCAGGATACGTTGTCAGAGTTGGTACCCGGTTTCTTCATGCATTGACAGAAACAAAAATGTCTCTGGCAAGAAGAAGGGCGGAGGTGTATGCCTTATGATTAACAACTCGTGGTGTAATCATAACAACATACATAAACTCAAGTCCTTTTGTTCACCTGACCTAGAATTCCTTACAATCAAATGCCGACCGCATTATCTTCCAAGAGAATTCTCTTCGATTATAGTCACATATTATAGTATACCCCCCCCCCCTTCCCCAAGCAGATACCTCGTCAGCCCTGAAAGAACTTCACTGGACTCTATGTAAACTGGAAACCATACATCCCGAGGCTGCATTTATTGTAGCTGGGAAATTGAACAAAGCTAACCTGAGAACAAGCCTTCCTAAATTCTATCAGCATATCAACTGCACGACTCGAGCTGCTGGCATTCTGGATCACTCTAACTTCCGTGATGCATAGAAAGAAATTAAACAACTTCTTTGCTCGCTTTGAGGACAATACAGTGCCACCGACACGGCCCGCTACCATAGACTGTGGGCTCTCCTTCTCCGTGGCCGACGTGAGTAAAATATTTAAACGTGTTAACCCTCGCAGGACTACCCGCCCAGACAGCATCCCTCGCCGCGTCTTCAGAGCATTCATAGACCAGCTGGCTGGTGTGTTTACGGACATATTCAATCAATCCCTATCCCAGTCTGCTGTCCCCACATGCTTCAAGATGGACACCATTATTACTGTTCCAAGAAGGCTAAGAACTAAATGACTATCGCCCCGTTGAACTCACTTCTGTCATCATGAAGCGCTTTGAGAGACTAGTCAAGGAGCATATCACCTCCACCCTACCCGATACCCTAGAACCACTCCAATTTGCTTACCGCCCCAATAGGTTCAGTGACGATGCAATCGCCATCGCATTGTACAATCTCACCTGGACAAGAGGAATACCTATGAAAGAATGTTGTTCATTGACTACAGCTCAGAATTTAACCCCATAGTCCCCTTCAAACTCGTCATTAAGCTCGAGACCTTGGGTCTCGACCCCGCCCTGTGCCATTGGGTCCTGGACTTTGTGATAAGCTGCCCCCAGGTGGCGAAGGTAGGAAACAATATCTCCACCCGCTGATCCTCAACACTGGGTCCCACAAGGGTGCGTTCTGACCCCTCTCCTGTACTCCCTGTTCACCCATGACTGCGTGGCCATGCACGCATCCAACTCAATCATCAAGTTGGCAGACAACACTACAGTGGTCGGCTTGATTACCAACAACGACGAGACGGCCTACAGGGAAGAGGTGAGGGCACTCGGAGTGTGGTGTCAGGAAAATAACCTCTCACTCAACATCAACAAAACAAAGGAGATGATCGTGGACTTCAGGAAACTGCAGAGGGAGCACCCCACATCCACATTGACGGGTCAGTAGTGGAGAAGGGGGAACGTGTTTAGTTCCTCGGCGTACACATCACAGACAAACTGAAATGGTCCACCCACACAGACAGTGTGGTGAAGAAGGCGCAACAGCAACTCTTCAACCTCAGGAGGCTGAAGAAATGTGTCTTGTCACCGAACACACTCACAAACTTTTATAATCGAGAGCATCCTGGCGGGCTGTATCATCGCCTGGTATGGCAACTGCACCGCCCACAACCGCAAGACTCTCCAGAGGGTGGTCCGGTCTGCACAAGGCATCACCGGGGCAAACTACCTGCCCTCCAGGACACCTACACCACTCGATGTCACAGGAAGGCCAAAAAAGATCATCAAGGACAACAACCACCCGAGCCACTGCCTGTTCACACCGCTATCATCCAGAAGGCGAGGTCAGTACAGATGCATCAAAGCTGGGACCGAGAGACTGAAAAACAGCTTCTATCTCAAGGCCATCAGACTGTTAAACAGCCATCACTAACATAGAGAGGCTGCTGACAACATACAGACTCAATCTCTGGCCACTTTAATAAATGGACTTATTTAAAGTGACTAGAGATACCTTTTATTAACGCAACTTTAATAATGTTCACATATGCTACATTACCCTCATATGTCTTTACAGTAAATGTATATACTCATATGTATATACAGTATTCTATACCATCTACTGGTATATTCTTATTCATCCCTGTATAAGGTATTTGTTGTGAATTTGTTAGATTACTTGTTAGATATTACTGCATTGTCGGAACTAGAAGCACAAGCATTTCACTACAGTCGCATTAACATCTGCTAACCATGTGTATGTGACCATTAACATCTGCTAACCATGTGTATGTGACCATTAACATCTGCTAACCATGTGATCAATAACATCCGCTAACACTGTGTATGTGACCATTAACATCCGCTAACCATGTGTATGTGACCATTAACATCCGCTAACCATGTGTATGTGACCATTAACATCCGCTAACCATGTGTATGTGACCAATAACATCCGCTAACCATGTGTATGTGACCATTAACATCCGCTAACCATGTGACCATTAACATCCGCTAACCATGTGACCATTAACATCCGCTAACACTGTGTATGTGACCATTAACATCTGCTAACCATGTGTATGTGACCATTAACATCTGCTAACCATGTGTATGTGACCATTAACATCCGCTAACCATGTGTATGTGACCATTAACATCCGCTAACCATGTGTATGTGACCATTAACATCCGCTAACCATGTGTATGTGACCATTAACATCTGCTGACCATGTGACCATTAACATCTGCTAACCATGTGTATGTGACCATTAACATCCGCTAACCATGTGTATGTGACCATTAACATCCGCTAACCATGTGTATGTGACCATTAACATCCGCTAACCATGTGTATGTGACCATTAACATCTGCTGACCATGTGACCATTAACATCTGCTAACCATGTGCATGTGACCATTAACATCCGCTAACCATGTGTATGTGACCATTAACATCTGCTAACCATGTGTATGTGACCATTAACATCCGCTAACCATGTGTATGTGACCATTAACATCTGCTAACCATGTGTATGTGACCATTAACATCCGCTAACCATGTGTATGTGACCATTAACATCTGCTAACCATGTGTATGTGACCATTAACATCCGCTAACCATGTGTATGTGACCATTAACATCTGCTAACCATGTGTATGTGACCAATAACATCTGCTAACCATGTGTATGTGACCATTAACATCCGCTAACCATGTGTATGTGACCATTAACATCCACTAACCATGTGTATGTGACCATTAACATCCGCTAACCATGTGTATGTGACCATTAACATCCGCTAACCATGTGTATGTGACCATTAACATCCGCTAACCATGTGTATGTGACCATTAACATCCGCTAACCACGTGTATGTGGCCATTAACATCCGCTAACCATGTGACCAATAACATTTGATTTGGCAATCATTCCCCAGCCGACCCAAACGGATACTAAATTAAACGACCCCTGGTAGACCACCCAGACCTGACCCCGCAAGATGCGTCAGTTTTGTCAATTTATTAATTGTCTTTTGCTTGAAACACTCCTGTCAATGTTGAGTAAGGACGCACACCTGATTACCCATATAGTAGTAGGACTAGTCTACCTGGTTACACATATAGTAGTAGGACTAGTTTACCTGGTGACACATATAGATGTAGGACTAGTCTACCTGGTGACACATATAGAAGTAGGACTAGTCTACCTGGTTACCCATATAGAAGTAGGACTAGTCTACCTGGTTACACATATAGAAGTAGACCTAGTCTACCTGGTTACACATATAGAAGTAGGACTAGTCTACCTGGTTACACATATAGTAGTAGGACTAGTCTACCTGGTTACACATATAGAAGTAGAACTAGTCTACCTGGTTACACATATAGAAGTAGGACTAGTCTACCTGGTTACACATATAGAAGTAGGACTAGTCTACCTAATTACACATATAGAAGTAGGACTAGTCTACCTGGTTACACATATAGAAGTAGGACTAGTCTACCTGGTTACACATATAGAAGTAGGACTAGTCTACCTGGTTACACATATAGAAGTAGGACTAGTCTACCTGGTTACACACATAGAAGTAGGACTAGTCTACCTGGTTACACATATAGAAGTAGGACTAGTCTACCTGGTTACACATATAGAAGTAGGACTAGTCTACCTGGTTACACATATAGAAGTAGGACTAGTCTACCTGGTTACACATATAGAAGTAGAACTAGTCTACCTGGTTACACATATAGAAGTAGGACTAGTCTACCTGGTTACACATATAGAAGTAGGACTAGTCTACCTGGTTACACATATAGAAGTAGGACTAGTCTACCCGACAACACATATAGAAGTAGGACTAGTCTACCTGGTTACACATATAGAAGTAGGACTAGTCTACCTAGTTACACATATAGATGTAAAACTAGTCTACCTGGTTACACATATAGAAGTAGGACTAGTCTACCTGGCCTGCACACAAATGTAGGCCTATAAATGTGCCCATTTGGGGATGTCTGATAGTATTTCTGATTGTCTTAACGCTGCACCACTAATGAGTTGTGGAGCTTCTCAAAGTGTTTTTTCTTCACCTCAAACAGCAAGTAAACAAAGTCTAATCAAAATTAATTGCAAATGAGAATAGTTCCTCAAAGTATTTGAAAAATATTTCCAGCTCTCGCCCTTTCGATAACCACTCGGCACAAAAGGGAAAATTTTAATGCGCTGATCCAGTGGAAATGTCAAAACAACTGATTACTTCTTATCCCTTTCACAAATAGTCTACAGCTGTGTCGGGCGAGAACTCACTGGCACGGGAAACTGAGGGCCCAGAATATTTTATACAATGTTTCAAGTTCGTTATAGACAGGCCATGTGATTTATAGGACAGTTATTTGCAATGTTTTTATTTGTTGGCTTTATGTAGGCTATTTTTTACATAGTTGGCAATGGCAATAAAAGTTACTTTTAGATTTGTATAATTTTAATTTAGATAAAATGTAGATTAATCACAGACAATGATTTTGAGATACTATTATAAATGAAATTAAACTGTTCCAGTAAAATGAACATATGAAAATCATAACTGGCACCAGATCAGTAGAAATGGTAAGATACATTTGCACTCCAAATGTAGGTTGCCGACTGCTTGTGTAGCCGATTACCAGCAACATCAGAATTTATGAAGGCCAGCAGGAGGAGGTGGATCAGTAAGAGTTTCTTCTCTTCTGGTTGGGCTATATTGATGTAATGGCAAGAAAATAAATTGGCTGAAAATTATACAATGACTTATCAACAGCTCTAACAATTTGACCCAACAGGAAATCTACACTGGCAATTCTAGAATATACTATATAGCCTCGAAACCTGGTTAAACTATCATTATGACATCATGGATGACTTCTAGAATATACTATATATCCTAGAAACCTGGTTAACCTGTTTGGGGTGCAAGCCCGACCTCGGACCGAAAATGACAACAGCTGCAGAGCGCAAAATTCAAAATCTATTTTTTAAAAATATTTAACTTTTACACATTAACAAGTCCAATACAGCATTTGAAAGATAAACATCTTGTCAATCCAGCCAACATGTCCGATTTTTTAAATGTTTTACAGAGAAAACACCACATATATTTATGTTAGCTCACCACCAAATACAAAAGTGGACAGACACGTATGAATTATGATTATGAAGTATGAATTATGATTGAAGTAGCATGCACAACCAACCGAAATAAACTAAAACCAACCTAAAGAGCCCAGAAAAAACGACCTCAGATGACAGTCATATAACATGTTACACAATAAATCTATGTTTTGTTCATAAAAAGTGCATATTTTAGCTATAAATCTGTTTTACATTGATGCTACCCAAAAATGCTAATACATAGCTACAGTCTGAATCCAGCCGGGAGTAGCCAGAGAAAATACATACACCAACGTCGGCTACTAATTACACCTCATAAAACATTTCAGAAAAACATATGGTGGATAACTAATGAAAGACAGATATCTTGTGAATACAGACAACATTTCCGATTTTTGAAGTGTTTTACAGCGAAAACACAATATATCGTTATATTAGCTAACATCATAAGCTAGCATAAGGCAGCATTGATTCTAGTCAAGCGCTAGCCTAGCATAGTTAGCAGCGTTAGCATTCAACAGTTCGACATATATATGAAAAAGCATCCCAAATTGGGTCTTATCTTTCTTGGTACTCCATCAGAATGTTGTAACGGGGTCCAATGTCCAGTAGAGTCTTTAGTTGGGTTCCAGAACGAATTATTTCCCTCTTTGGTTAGCTAGCACGGTAGCATTGCTGCGCCAGAAAGCGTTTCTTCAAAAAATTCTTCCGTCGTTTCACATCTAAAGTCCAGAATAAATTGCAATAATATAATTAAAGTATATTGAAAAAACCTACTTTAGGATGATTTTGTGACATGTAGCAAATAATATCGTAGTCAGGCATCATATTCAACGTTACCTACCTTGTTCCAGAAGCCGAGATCAAATTATCCTTCGCGCCCGGATTTTTATTTTAACTGCGCAGCTCTCACAAGAAGTTCTGTTATTCAGTCCAGGGACGAGATATTCGACTCCCTTCAATTCTCACTTCCGCATTACAGTCTGACGTACGCCTCTGACGTGTTTATATGGTCCCAAGTCAAATGGCCTTTTATAGAGAAGGTCTTAAAGAGACACATCGCATTTTGGGAAACTCAATTCGGCTGGGAAAATGGCTGTAAAAATATTTCTGTTCGACTTAGAGAAACAATTCAAACCTTTTTAGAAACTACAGACTGTTATCTATCCAACAGTAGTAAATATATGCATATTGGAAAATAAAAAGTTTCTTAGGAGGCCGTTTGAAAATGTGCACACATTTTCCAGTTTTTTCAATATTCAGCGTGCAGCCCAAACAGGTTAAACTATAATTATGACATCATGGATGAATTCTAGAATATACAAAATAGCCTAGAAACCTGGTTAAACTATCATTATGACATCATGGATGAATTCTAGAATATCCTATATAGCCTAGAAACCTGGTTAAACTATCATTATGACATCATGCATGGCCAGTCCTTGTATTCATAGTCTAGTGAATTCAGGGGGTAGCCCTGAGCTGAACTCAAACCTGGGTCCAGCGACTGTCAAGCCAACACCTTATAACTGTTATGCCAAGATGTCTGAACTTCTTGACGAGGTCGCTAGGTGTTGGGTTACGGTTGATACAATAGCTTTCTCTATGAATGTGAGAGTGGTTACATTTCTCCAGCCCCCATCCCTCAGCTGTTTACCAAACCAAGTCTCTGGGCAGCCATTTTGTTGCTGTTTAAATACTAGGTTGTCCCTTTAAAAAAGCCACACATCAATCAATCAACCAATAACAAAGCTGTAATTCCACCACTGTTTTGCTAATAAGATGATGGATGGGGCTGGAGAAATGTAACTACTTTCAAATTCATAGACAGACCTATGGATGAAAGGACTGACCATCCATGATATCAACATTATAGTTTTAACCATGTTGAGGCGATACAGTGTTGATTTACATTGTTTCTATACATTGGAGTACAAAAAATCTTATTATGGGTTCTGATGGGGTACAACAGATGAACTAAGCTCATGAGGCATGTGTTATATTCTTCAAGAATCAATGGCTAGAAATAAATAGTTTAAAAGTCAAAATATGGATGTAGCAATTGCAGATTTCCCCTTTAACACCATACATCCTTCCAGTTCTCTGCTGCCAGTGACTGGAACGAATTTCAAAATTCGCTGAAGCTGGAGACTTATATTTCCCTCACCAACTTTAAACATCAGCTATCTGAGCAGCTAACCGATCGCTGCAGCTGTACATAGTCCTCTGTAAATAGCCCACCCAATCTACCTACCTCATCCCCAAACTGTTTTTATTTACTTTTCTGCTCTTTTCCACACCAGTATCTCTACTTGCACATCACCATCTGCTCATTTATCCCTCCAGTGTTAATCTGCTAAATTGTAATTCTTCACTACTATGGCCTATTTATTGCCTACCTCCTCATGCCTTTTGCACACACTATATATAGACTTTCTTTTTTTCTACTGTCATTGACTTGTTTATTGTGTTATTGGCTTGTTTATTGTATGTTATTCCATGTGTAACTCTGTGTTGTTGTCTGTGTCACACTGCTTTGCTTTATCTTGGCCAGGTCGCAGTTGTAAATGAGAACTTGTTCTCAACTGGCCTACCTGGTTAAACTATCATTATGACATCATGGCCACCTGGTTAAACTATCATTATGACATCATGGCCTACCTGGTTAAACTATCATTATGACATCATGGCCACCTGGTTAAACTATCATTATGACATCAAGGCCACCTGGTTAAACTATCATTATGACATCATAGCCACCTGGTTAAATAAAGGTGAAATAAAAAAAAATTAAACATCAGTTCAACAACTGCAGAGTTTGTGTCTCTGTTTTTAAGACAGTACTTACTTGTGTTAATCAGGGAACGGTCTCTCAAAACCATATTATGGCTAAGTTCATCCTTAGAACCATTGGATGCCTTAAGATGCGTTTGGGAAACCGGGCCCAGATATCCAGTTTCCTCCTCCTCCTTTTTCAATGTGACAGTCATCTCCCCCTCCTCCTCTTTCACCCCAAAAGCTGCATCCTCCTCCTCTTCTTTTACTGTAAAATCTTCTTCCTCTTTAACTCTGAACGCATCTTCCTCTTCTTTCACTGAAACGTCTTTCTCTTCTTGTTTAACTGTAACAGCCTCACCCTCTAATTCTTGTTTAACTGTAACAGCCTCGCCCTCTAATTCTTGTTTTACTGTGATATCCTCCTCTTCCTTCTCCTCTTTGACGAGAGCTTCTTTCTCCGTCCAGCAGTCCTCCTCTTCATTAACAAGAGAGTAGCTTAGTGACCTCATGGTTGGAGATGTTAGCTAGCTAGGCTAATGCTAACTTAACCAGCCCGCTAGATTAATAAAAACAATACCGTAAATATGAAAATCATGAAATTAAAAGGGATAACTAACTAGACGACAGAGGTGAGTTTAAAACACAGTGGCTAATATACACTAAAGCGTCTAAAGAGCTTTGTTGGTTCGTCTATTTTGGCTAGCAAGCTACCGAGGTGGCTGACTGTCTGTTGCTGCTGCTGAAAGAAGCGTTCCGTCCACTAGATTATACGTCACAGTAGCAGCATTCCCTTAAAGTCGCAGACCGCAATCTGCTGATTGGAGTGGGTAACACAATTGAGTAAAATGTAAATTAAATTTTCAGACAAAAGGTAGGTAGGAATCAGGAACATAGCTAGTCCTAAAATGTTAATTAGCCCCCCCCCCCCTAAATAATTCAATATCAGTCAATATATTTTTTTCTCTGATTTCTTATTTTCGTCAACCGTTCCATCGCATCATAAACTTTTTACCGGGCCGGCACTAGGACCGGGGGAGGCTGCTGCACTAGTGACTGTTATACTTTCTTCAGCAAAGATGGCGGACATAAATACTGGGAGAGAGGGGAACCCCTACACAGAACTGAAGTGGATCAAAGATGGCGGACAGAAATACTAGGATGGAAGCAAAAACTTTAAGGGATTATAACGTCATAAAAAATCATGCAAAAACATGTACAGTTGACAGGAATGTTCATGTAGAGACAAACGATTATGCATTTTTTTAACATAAAATTTATTTACGAAAATCGCGATTTAGCCAGCTAGCTGACTAGCTAACATTAGCCAGCTAGCTGACTAGCTAACATTAGCCAGCTAGCTGACTAGCTAACATTAGCCAGCTAGCTGACTAGCTAACATTAGCCAGCTAGTTGACTAGCTAACATTAGCCAGCTAGCTAACATTAGCCAGCTAGCTGACTAGCTAACATTAGCCAGCTAGCTGACTAGCTAACATTAGCCAGCTAGTTGACTAGCTAACATTAGCCAGCTAGTTGACTAGCTAACATTAGCCAGATAGCTGGCTAGCTTTATGGGTGTTGTGACATGAGTATGAAATTGTAATTCTGGTTGTTTTAGGGACTCATGAAACAACCAGCAAACCAGCCTTTCGTTTTGTGTAACAGTGGATGTAAAGAATCTAGCTAGGTGAAGAATTTACAGCAAATTGAATGTACAATGTTGTAAGCTTGCCTTGCTGATATTTACCATGCAGATAGATGAAATAACGTAGCTAGCTATGTTCTTGCTTATTGTGCAGTGGATGATTAAAATCCCTCTATGCCCATGGATGTGTAGCTAGCTATCTAGCCGATCTGTGTATGGACCCAAACGTTTGGTATACATATTAGTTAAGAACCTAGCTATGAACCTCAGCTATCATAGCCAGTTGTATCAACTTCAAAACAGCCTGAATGACATTAATGAAGCCTATGGATTGAGTAGAATATAATATCATGTTGTGCCAAGGATGCAAGTCGTATATACATGTAGTTATTACCATGCATGAGATCCCCACATTGTAGCCTGTACATTTAATATATTCACTAATCATGTACTCTACCTTGGCAAATAAAGGTGCAGTTTAGGTATGAATGTCTTTGAGATGATTATTCAGTCATATCCAATACCAGGAGTATCAAATTCCAGTCTTTGAATGACGCTGTGTCTGCATGTATGTATTACAATTCTACACTTCAACAGTGTTTACCAATCTTGGTCCTGGGACATCAATGGTTACACATTGTAACTAATAGACTAGAAACAGGATTTAACTAGTTAATTCATATATACAGAAATATAATGTTAAAAAACAGAACACTACACTTCCTATGCATCATGTAAATACTCCAACACCGGTTCATCCCAACATCTAATGCCCTTCATCTGCATTGATCTGATAAACACAGGATAGGTGGAGTATTTCATCACATTACACTTCATTTCAACTAGTAGAGAATGTGAAACGCTGTATTGAAAAGCTCATTATCCAAGTGTTATAAATACAAGTTCAATCTGTACTTCAATGCACATCTGTTGTGCATTATAAAATCAGAGGAAGAAAGAGGAGGTGGAGAGAGAGGTGTAAAAGACAGAAAGGGAAAGAGGTAAGCACATAGGAGCAGGGAAGGCAGCACATGATTAATGAATCACAGTGCTACATAAATATTCTCTCAGTTCATCACAATTACATAACAGTGTCTCTAGTCGGCCCACAGGTGATCTTAAAAGCAGGTGAGGTGGCGATGATGGGACTAGGGGTTGGCATCCTCTCACATCAAAACATATCTGCAGACGAGAGACAGATGGAGAGAGAGAGCATGTTTAAGCCTTGTGTTTTTATTTTTTATTCTAACATTGTTAGTCATCAATCAGGAGGTGAAATGCAAAACTGACCTTGGATCATTAACTCTGGGACAATTGCATCTCTGTCTGTATTTCAATGTAAAGCATCTCTTTAATAATACTTCCTGTATAATATAAACTGACCTGGGATCATTAACTCTGGGACTACTGCATCTATCTGTATTTCAATGTAAAGCATAACTTTAATAATACTTCCTGTTGTCCTGACCAAGTGACCTCTCACCTCTGATCATGCTTTGCCCTCTATGTAGCCAGTTCAGATGCAGGAGGGGTTCACCGACACAGCTGATATAACCTAGAGGATTTAGGGAGAAGGGGAGGGAGGGATGAAGTGAAGGAGAGAGACTGTTATTGAGAAAATAAGGTAGTTAAAGCCACAGTGTTCAACAGGAATCTGTGTGTGGCCTCACCTGGTGTCCACACCACACTAAGTGGCTGCAGAGTACTTTATGCTGAAAAACATGAACGGACACAAGAGGACAAACAATTATAGCATAGTTATAGAAATAATGAAGTGTCTTACTATTCTCTATGGTTGGCCCTCTTGCCTATTCTTTGAAGGTGGAAGGAGCCACAGTTATACACCTGAGCCTGCTTACTGCACAACACAATCCATCAATCAGATTGATACATGAGTGTGTAGGTGTGGGTTATAGGGTGTCTAATTGTTCTACATTTCTTCAATATGGGTGATTTAAAATAGCCTGTTTTGTTTTTGCACAGATATCAAACCCTTACCTAAACAGCACCCTCACCTAAGAAGTAGAAATCAAAGGGAGAGAAACTGTGAATTTAATAACTGCAATTGACATAGCTAAGTAAATGGAATAATACACGTATTGCAATGTGAATGGCTCTTAAAAGTGCATAGTGTAGTCTATGGTGTTGCCAGGGAACAGCACCTTCTTAAAAGAGCCTTTGGTTGTGCATAGTGTAGTCTATGGTGTTGCCAGGGAACAGCACCCTCTTAAAAGAGCCTTTGGTTGAGCATAGTGTAGTCTATGGTGTTGCCAGGGAACAGCACCTTCTTTGAAGAAGTAGGAGGTGAAGATCTCCTGCACACGGATTGCCTCTCTTGCTGCGTTGTTGGACCCCATCCTTGAAACATCCTGCAGAGCAGCAGACTCCTCCTCTGGGACACGGCGGCGAGCTGCAGATCCCCTCCTGGTCCTCGTGTCCATCCTCATGAAGTTACGCAGGACACAGGTAGCCTTCACACACCTGAATTCCTCCAGGAGGCAGTCCCAGATGACCCTGGTCACCCAACCTTGCAGTGCCCTACACGGTAACTGTAGGCAATCGTTTTGCAGGAATCTCCAGTTACAAGGTATCTGTAGGAATATGGAAGACAATGTAATTATTAGACTGTTACATCACCAGGTCATTGTGGATTACTAAAGTATAATATCCCTGATAACAAATCATGATAACATTGAATTGATAGATGCATGGGCACACAAATGTACATGTGTAGCATGTGACAATAACAGGATCATATCAAGGATGGCATCACAAATGAATACATAAATACCACTTGAAGCTTGATGATGAGTTGATCATTTGAATCAGCTGTGCAGTGCTGAGGCAAAAACAACAATGTGCCTCTTTGAGTCCCCAGGACTGAGAACCACTGCTCTTCATTGAGACCTCTTCATATATTTTACATTTACATTTAAGTCATTTAGCAGACGCTCTTATCCAGAGCGACTTACATTTAACCTTTTTTTATTTAACTAGGCAAGTCAGTTAAGAACAAACTCTTATTTTCAATGACGGCCTAGGAACAGTGGGTTAACTGCCTTGTTCAGGGGCAGAACGACAGATTTGTACCTTGTCAGCTCGGGGATTTGAACTTGCAACCTTTCAGTTACTAGCCCAACGCTCTAACCACTAGGCTACCCTGCCGCCCCCATATGTAGACTGGCTTTCAGAGAGCTCTTTATCTGAGGACAGTAAACCTCACAAGAAACACACTTCATTATAGTCAAATTACACCACACTGAATATGATGTTACTATTATCTCCGTCCTCACTTCTAGGGACAGGAACTACACAAAAGTACCTTCCCTATCCAGAATAGCCTCCTCTCTCACTGACAGTTGGGGCTGCTATCCTTTCACCCTCCTCCATGGCTGTTAGCTAGCTACCTACAAAAGCATTTGGAGTTTGTTTTTTACAGTGATAAATACATCAAGATAGCTAGCTAATATGAAGTTAGACAGCTGATGATATTTAATTCACTTAGCTATCTATCTATACAGACTGGTTACCTATTTAGATGTGATATAAAAGTATTGTGTGAAATTATTTTGATGTTAAAGTATTTTAAATTATTTTGATGTGATATGAAAGTATTGTGTGAAATAATTGTTATGTGATATGAAAGTATTATGTGAAATTATTTTGAGGAGTAACGGGAGCAGAGAATCAGCAGTAGAAACAATAACAAAGCGTACTCCCTGCCCGTTGAGAATCGATTCACATTTAGATGAAATATTTGACTATTTTAGCTGCCAGAGCAAGTCTACCTCTGAAAATAACATACAGTCCTTGGACCTTGAGGAGTAACGGGGGCAGCAATCAGCAGTAGAAACAATAACAAAGCGTACTCCCTGCCTGTTTCGGTAAAAAGCTGAGGGATGGGGCTGGAGAAATGCAACCATCCATGATTTCAACATTATAATTTTAACCATGTTTTGGGGATATACCGTGTTTGTTTATATTTACTGACAAACATTGGAGTAAAAAAAAGCTCATATTTTGGGTTCTGATGGGGTACGACAGTTGAACTAAGCTCATGAGGCATTTATAAGTGATTTCTTCAAGAAACAATGGGTACATATCATTAATGTATAAGTCCCAAAATGGATGTAACAACTGCTGATTGCCCCTTTAAGACTACATATTGGGCTAATCTAATAGGAGATATTGAGGACTACGGTATTTCAGGCATTGTCATTGGATGCATTTGATCAATTGTTAACGTTTTGTTGATGGTCCACTCTTGATGTTCTACACGTTACAGTGTAGCTTCAGCCATTCCTACAGAACAACATTAAAGTGTAGAACCCCTTTACTGCATATTGGTTCAACGACTGCAGAGACGGTACTTACTGGGGTTAAACGGATCTCCAACCTCCTCTTCTTCCTCCAATGTGACAGTAATCTCCCCCTCTTCCTCTTTCACACCAATAACTGCGTCCTCCTCTTTCACATCCATCTCCTCTTCTTTTACTGTAACATCCTCCTCCTCTTTCACTGAAACGTCTTTCTCTTCTTCTTTCACCGTAACAGCCTCACCCTCTACTTCTTGTTTCACTGTGACATCCTCTTCTTCCTCCTCCTCTTTCACGGCACCTTGTCGCTCAGGTAGGGTATCAGCCTGAGCTATTTAAAAACACGTTTTCAACATTTCAAGATAGCAGTTAGTTTAGTTTGATGTAAATAAAGATAGCTGAGAAGTGGGACTGTGTCATTGTTTCTGACAAGATCTCTCATTGATCTCGGGTTCAGCCACCAGGGGGCACCAAACCTCTTTGAAAAGTTCATGTGAATAGTTACCACTTCTCAGGAGATGACAGACTTAGCCTTTCAAATGTTTTGTAATGATGGGATGGCTATTGAACAGAACTTTAAAACCTGGTTTTCTTGTATGTACCAGTTCATGAAATCACACATTTGACCTTTATGCTCACTGAGTCTGTACATAGTCAAAGCTTTCCTTAAGTTTGGGTCAGTCACAGTGGTCAGGTATTCTGCCCTTTCTCCGCCTCTCTCCCTTTTCACTCCCCTCTCTCCCTTTTCACTCCCTCTCTCCGCCTTTTTCCCTTTTCACTCCCATCTCTCCGCCTCTCTCCCTTTTCACTCCCTCTCTCCGCCTCTCTCCCTTTTCGCTGCCTCTCTCCGCCTCTCTCCCTTTTCACTCCCTCTCTCCGCCTCTCTCCATTTTCACTCCCCTTTCTCCGCCTCTCTCCCTTTTCACTCCCGTCTCTCCCTTTTCACTCCCCTCTCTCCGCCTCTCTCCCTTTTCACTCCCTCTCTACGCCTCTCTCCCTTTTCACTCCCCTCTCTCCGCCTCTCTCCCTTTTCACTCCCTCTCTCCGCCTCTCTCCCTTTTCACTCCCTCTCTCCGCCTCTCTCCCTTTTCACTCCCTCTCTCCGCCTCTCTCCCTTTTCACTCCCTCTCTCCGCCTCTCTCCCTTTTCACTCCCCTCTCTCCCTTTTCACTCCCCTCTCTCCGCCTCTCTCCCTTTTTCACTCCTCTCTGCGCCTCTCTCCCTTTCACTCACTCTCTCCGCCTCTCTCCCTTTTCACTCCCTCTCTCCGCCTCTCTCCCTTTTCACTCCCTCTCTCCGCCTCTCTCCCTTTTCACTCCCTCTCTCCGCCTCTCTCCCTTTTCACTCCCTCTCTCCGCCTCTCTCCCTTTTCACTCCCTCTCTCCGCCTCTCTCCCTTTTCACTCCCTCTCTCCGCCTCTCTCCCTTTTCACTCCCTCTCTCCGCCTCTCTCCCTTTTCACTCCCTCTCTCCGCCTCTCTCCCTTTTCACTCCCTCTCTCCGCCTCTCTCCCTTTTCACTTCCCTCTCTCCGCCTCTCTCCCTTTTCACTCCCCTCTCTCCGCCTCTCTCACTTTTCACTCCCCTCTCTCCGCCTCTCTCCCTTTTCACTCCCTCTCTCCGCCTCTCTCCCTTTTCACTCCCTCTCTCCGCCTCTCTCCCTTTTCACTCCCTCTCTCCGCCTCTCTCCCTTTTCACTCCCTCTCTCCGCCTCTCTCCCTTTTCACTCCCTCTCTCCGCCTCTCTCCCTTTTCACTCACTCTCTCCGCCTCTCTCCCTTTTCACTCCCTCTCTCCGCCTCTCTCCCTTTTCACTCCCTCTCTCCGCCTGTCTCCCTTTTCACTCCCTCTCCCCGCCTCTCTCCCTTTTCACTCCCTCTCTCCGCCTCTCTCCCTTTTCACTCCCTCTCTCCGCCTCTCTCCCTTTTCACTCCCTCTCTCCGCCTCTCTCCCTTTTCACTCCCTCTCTCCGCCTCTCTCCCTTTTCACTCCCTCTCTCCGCCTCTCTCCCTTTTCACTCCCCTCTCTCCGCCTCTCTCCCTTTTCACTCCCCTCTCTCCGCCTCTCTCCCTTTTCACTCCCCTCTCTCCGCCTCTCTCCCTTTTCACTCCCTCTCTCCGCCTCTCTCCCTTTTCACTCCCTCTCTCCGCCTCTCTCCCTTTTCACTCCCTCTCTCCGCCTCTCTCCCTTTTCACTCCCTCTCTCCGCCTCTCTCCCTTTTCACTCCCTCTCTCCGCCTCTCTCCCTTTTCACTCCCTCTCCCCGCCTCTCTCCCTTTTCACTCCCTCTCTCCGCCTCTCTCCCTTTTCACTCCCTCTCTCCGTCTCTCCTTCTTTTCACTCCCCCTCTCCGCCTCTCTCCCTTTTCACTCCCTCTCCCTCTCTAAGAACTTCCCATTTGAATCAATCAGGATTGCACACTGTGTTGGAGCAGACTGAGAGGCTGGTATTCTGACCTGTGCTGGAGCAGACTGGGAGGCTGGTATTCTGACCTGGGCTGGAGCAGACTGGGAGGCTGGTATTCTGACCTGGGCTGGAGCAGACTGGGAGGCTGGTATTCTGACCTGTGCTGGAGCAGACTGGGAGACTGGTATTCTGACCTGGGCTGGAGCAGACTGGGAGACTGGTATTCTGACCTGGGCTGGAGCAGACTGGGAGACTGGTATTCTGACCTGGGCTGGAGCAGACTGGGAGACTGGTATTCTGACCTGGGCTGGAGCAGACTGGGAGACTGGTATTCTGACCTGGGCTGGAGCAGACTGGGAGACTGGTATTCTGACCTGGGCTGGAGCAGACTGGGAGACTGGTATTCTGACCTGGGCTGGAGCAGACTGGGAGACTGGTATTCTGACCTGGGCTGGAGCAGACTGGGAGAGTGGTCAGGTATTCTGCCACTGTGTACTCTCTGTTTAGGGCCAAATAGCATTCTAGTTTTCTCTGTTTTTTTGTTAATTCTTTCCAATGTGTCAAGTAATTTTCTTTTTGTTTTCTCATGATTTGGTTGGGTCTAATTGTGCTGTTGTCCAGGGGCTCTGTGGGGTGTGTTTATGTTTGTGAACAGAGCACAATGACCAGCTTGCTTAGGGGACTCTTCTCCACGTTCATCTCTCCGTAGGTGATGGCTTTGTTAATGGCCCATACCCTCCCCATCACCAATCAGCCCTGCCATTGTTTGTATTCATACGGTTTTGTAAAGAATGGCTTCTTGTCTGGTAGGTTGTCTTCCACTGGGAAAGTGATTACAGTTTTCCTCAGTCGCTTTGGTGCATTTCTTAGATCAAAAGTGCAATTCTTGATACTACTTGTACAAATTCCAAATCATCTAGTCACTTGTGCACATCATTAAAGCAATTTCTTATTCCTTTGAACAAATTGCAATTGATAATGTACAAGTGTCAGCTTTTTTCCACATTATCAATTGCTCACGTCATGTTGATCAAAATATAGTTTATGGTTCTCTGTTGAATAGTCTTACCCCTCAAAACATCTAGGCATTAGTTCCTTGCATAAGCCATTACATGCAAAATTGTTGAACTATTTGTCATAAACTGTCAACCTCTCTCCGCCTCTCTCCCTTTTCACTCCCCTCTCTCCCTTTTCACTCCCCTCTCCCTTTTCACTCCCTCTCTCCGCCTCTCTCCCTTTTCACTCCCTCTCTCCGCCTCTCTCCCTTTTCACTCCCTCTCTCCGCCTCTCTCCCTTTTCACTCCCTCTCTCCGCCTCTCTCCCTTTTCACTCCCTCTCTCCGCCTCTCTCCCTTTTCACTCCCTCTCTCCGCCTCTCTCCCTTTTCACTCCCTCTCTCCGCCTCTCTCCCTATTCACTCCCTCTCTCCGACTCTCTCCCTTTTCACTCCCTCTCTCCGCCTCTCTCCCTTTTCACTCCCTCTTTCCGCCTCTCTCCCTTTTCACTCCCTCTCTCCGCCTCTCTCCCTTTTCACTCCCTCTCTCCGCCTCTCTCCCTTTTCACTCCCTCTCTCCGCCTCTCTCCCTTTTCACTCTCTCTCTCCGCCTCTCTCCCTTTTCACTCCCCCTCTCCGCCTCTCTCCCTTTTCACTCCCCTCTCTCCGCTTCTCTCTCTTTTCACTCCCCTCTCTCCGCCTCTCTCCCTTTTCACTCCCTCTCTCCGCCTCTCTACCTTTTCACTCCCCTCTCTCCCTTTTCACTCCCTCTCTCCACCTCTCTCCCTTTTCACTCCCTCTCCCTCTTGTAAGAACTTCCCATTTGAATCAATAAGGATTGCAGTTGTGGGTGACTATCTGGCCGGAGCAGACTGGGAGACTGGTATTCTGACCTGGGCTGGAGCAGACTGGGAGACTGGTATTCTGACCTGGGCTGGAGCAGACTGGGAGGCTGGTATTCTGACCTGGGCTGGAGCAGACAGGGAGACTGGTATTCTGACCTGGGCTGGAGCAGACTGGGAGACTGGTATTCTGACCTGGGCTGGAGCAGACAGGGAGACTGGTATTCTGACCTGGGCTGGAGCAGACTGGGAGGCTGGTATTCTGACCTGGGCTGGAGCACACTGTGCTGGAGCAGACTGAGAGGCTGGTTGGCTGACCTGGGCTGGAGCAGACTGGGAGGCTGGTATTCTGACCTGGGCTGGAGCACACTGTGCTGGAGCAGACTGTGAGACTGGTATTCTGACCTGGGCTGGAGCAGACTGGGAGACTGGTATTCTGACCTGGGCTGGAGCAGACTGGGAGACTGGTATTCTGACCTGGGCTGGAGCAGACTGGGAGGCTGGTATTCTGACCTGGGCTGGAGCACACTGTGCTGGAGCAGACTGGGAGGCTGGTATTCTGACCTGGGCTGGAGCAGACTGGTAGGCTGGAGCAGAATGGGAGACTGGTATTCTGACCTGGGCTGGAGCAGACTGGGAGGCTGGTATTCTGACCCGGGCTGGAGCAGACTTTGCTGGAGCAGACTGGGAGACTGGTATTCTGACCTGTGCTGGAGCAGACTGGGAGACTGGTATTCTGACCTGGGCTGGAGCACACTCTGTTGGAGCAGACTGGGAGACTGGTATTCTGACCTGGGCTGGAGCAGACTGGGATGCTGGTATTCTGACCTGGGCTGGAGCACACTGTGTTGGAGCAGACTGGTATTCTGACCTGGGCTGGAGCAGACTGGGAGACTGGTATTCTGACCTGGGCTGGAGCAGACTGGTAGGCTGGTGCAGTGTCATCAGGCTGTGTGGTGGAGGCCATCCTGTTCTCGGGTTCTGCTTTTGTTATGCCAACCACCAGGTCATTATTACCACCATGTCATTATAACCACCAGGTCATTATTACCACCAGGTCATTAGAACCACCAGGTCATTAGAACCACCAGGTCATTTGAACCACCAGGTCATTATAACCACCAGGTCATTATTACCACCAGGTCATTATTACCACCAGGTCATTATAACCACCAGGTCATTAGAACCACCAGGTCAGGGAGAAAAGACTCACCTTGTTGCTCAGGTAGGGTATCAGCCTGAGCTATTTAAAAACACTTTTTCAACATTTCAAGATAGCAGTTAGTTTAGTTTGATGTAAATAAAGATAGCTGAGAAGTGGGACTGTGTCATTGTTTCTGACAAGATCTCTCATTGATCTCGGGTTCAGCCACCAGGGGGCACCAAACCTCTTTGAAAAGTTCATGTGAATAGTTACCACTTCTCAGGAGATGACAGACTTAGCCTTTCAAATGTTTTGTAATGATGGGATGGCTATTGAACAGAACTTTAAAACCTGGTTTTCTTGTATGTACCAGTTCATGAAATCACACATTTGACCTTTATGCTCACTGAGTCTGTACATAGTCAAAGCTTTCCTTAAGTTTGGGTCAGTCACAGTGGTCAGGTATTCTGCCCTTTCTCCGCCTCTCTCCCTTTTCACTCCCCTCTCTCCCTTTTCACTCCCTCTCTCCGCCTTTTTCCCTTTTCACTCCCATCTCTCCGCCTCTCTCCCTTTTCACTCCCTCTCTCCGCCTCTCTCCCTTTTCGCTGCCTCTCTCCGCCTCTCTCCCTTTTCACTCCCTCTCTCCGCCTCTCTCCATTTTCACTCCCCTTTCTCCGCCTCTCTCCCTTTTCACTCCCGTCTCTCCCTTTTCACTCCCCTCTCTCCGCCTCTCTCCCTTTTCACTCCCTCTCTCCGCCTCTCTCCCTTTTCACTCCCCTCTCTCCGCCTCTCTCCCTTTTCACTCCCTCTCTCCGCCTCTCTCCCTTTTCACTCCCTCTCTCCGCCTCTCTCCCTTTTCACTCCCTCTCTCCGCCTCTCTCCCTTTTCACTCCCTCTCTCCGCCTCTCTCCCTTTTCACTCCCCTCTCTCCCTTTTCACTCCCCTCTCTCCGCCTCTCTCCCTTTTTCACTCCTCTCTGCGCCTCTCTCCCTTTCACTCACTCTCTCCGCCTCTCTCCCTTTTCACTCCCTCTCTCCGCCTCTCTCCCTTTTCACTCCCTCTCTCCGCCTCTCTCCCTTTTCACTCCCTCTCTCCGCCTCTCTCCCTTTTCACTCCCTCTCTCCGCCTCTCTCCCTTTTCACTCCCTCTCTCCGCCTCTCTCCCTTTTCACTCCCTCTCTCCGCCTCTCTCCCTTTTCACTCCCTCTCTCCGCCTCTCTCCCTTTTCACTCCCTCTCTCCGCCTCTCTCCCTTTTCACTCCCTCTCTCCGCCTCTCTCCCTTTTCACTTCCCTCTCTCCGCCTCTCTCCCTTTTCACTCCCCTCTCTCCGCCTCTCTCACTTTTCACTCCCCTCTCTCCGCCTCTCTCCCTTTTCACTCCCTCTCTCCGCCTCTCTCCCTTTTCACTCCCTCTCTCCGCCTCTCTCCCTTTTCACTCCCTCTCTCCGCCTCTCTCCCTTTTCACTCCCTCTCTCCGCCTCTCTCCCTTTTCACTCCCTCTCTCCGCCTCTCTCCCTTTTCACTCACTCTCTCCGCCTCTCTCCCTTTTCACTCCCTCTCTCCGCCTCTCTCCCTTTTCACTCCCTCTCTCCGCCTGTCTCCCTTTTCACTCCCTCTCCCCGCCTCTCTCCCTTTTCACTCCCTCTCTCCGCCTCTCTCCCTTTTCACTCCCTCTCTCCGCCTCTCTCCCTTTTCACTCCCTCTCTCCGCCTCTCTCCCTTTTCACTCCCTCTCTCCGCCTCTCTCCCTTTTCACTCCCTCTCTCCGCCTCTCTCCCTTTTCACTCCCCTCTCTCCGCCTCTCTCCCTTTTCACTCCCCTCTCTCCGCCTCTCTCCCTTTTCACTCCCCTCTCTCCGCCTCTCTCCCTTTTCACTCCCTCTCTCCGCCTCTCTCCCTTTTCACTCCCTCTCTCCGCCTCTCTCCCTTTTCACTCCCTCTCTCCGCCTCTCTCCCTTTTCACTCCCTCTCTCCGCCTCTCTCCCTTTTCACTCCCTCTCTCCGCCTCTCTCCCTTTTCACTCCCTCTCCCCGCCTCTCTCCCTTTTCACTCCCTCTCTCCGCCTCTCTCCCTTTTCACTCCCTCTCTCCGTCTCTCCTTCTTTTCACTCCCCCTCTCCGCCTCTCTCCCTTTTCACTCCCTCTCCCTCTCTAAGAACTTCCCATTTGAATCAATCAGGATTGCACACTGTGTTGGAGCAGACTGAGAGGCTGGTATTCTGACCTGTGCTGGAGCAGACTGGGAGGCTGGTATTCTGACCTGGGCTGGAGCAGACTGGGAGGCTGGTATTCTGACCTGGGCTGGAGCAGACTGGGAGGCTGGTATTCTGACCTGTGCTGGAGCAGACTGGGAGACTGGTATTCTGACCTGGGCTGGAGCAGACTGGGAGACTGGTATTCTGACCTGGGCTGGAGCAGACTGGGAGACTGGTATTCTGACCTGGGCTGGAGCAGACTGGGAGACTGGTATTCTGACCTGGGCTGGAGCAGACTGGGAGACTGGTATTCTGACCTGGGCTGGAGCAGACTGGGAGACTGGTATTCTGACCTGGGCTGGAGCAGACTGGGAGACTGGTATTCTGACCTGGGCTGGAGCAGACTGGGAGACTGGTATTCTGACCTGGGCTGGAGCAGACTGGGAGAGTGGTCAGGTATTCTGCCACTGTGTACTCTCTGTTTAGGGCCAAATAGCATTCTAGTTTTCTCTGTTTTTTTGTTAATTCTTTCCAATGTGTCAAGTAATTTTCTTTTTGTTTTCTCATGATTTGGTTGGGTCTAATTGTGCTGTTGTCCAGGGGCTCTGTGGGGTGTGTTTATGTTTGTGAACAGAGCACAATGACCAGCTTGCTTAGGGGACTCTTCTCCACGTTCATCTCTCCGTAGGTGATGGCTTTGTTAATGGCCCATACCCTCCCCATCACCAATCAGCCCTGCCATTGTTTGTATTCATACGGTTTTGTAAAGAATGGCTTCTTGTCTGGTAGGTTGTCTTCCACTGGGAAAGTGATTACAGTTTTCCTCAGTCGCTTTGGTGCATTTCTTAGATCAAAAGTGCAATTCTTGATACTACTTGTACAAATTCCAAATCATCTAGTCACTTGTGCACATCATTAAAGCAATTTCTTATTCCTTTGAACAAATTGCAATTGATAATGTACAAGTGTCAGCTTTTTTCCACATTATCAATTGCTCACGTCATGTTGATCAAAATATAGTTTATGGTTCTCTGTTGAATAGTCTTACCCCTCAAAACATCTAGGCATTAGTTCCTTGCATAAGCCATTACATGCAAAATTGTTGAACTATTTGTCATAAACTGTCAACCTCTCTCCGCCTCTCTCCCTTTTCACTCCCCTCTCTCCCTTTTCACTCCCCTCTCCCTTTTCACTCCCTCTCTCCGCCTCTCTCCCTTTTCACTCCCTCTCTCCGCCTCTCTCCCTTTTCACTCCCTCTCTCCGCCTCTCTCCCTTTTCACTCCCTCTCTCCGCCTCTCTCCCTTTTCACTCCCTCTCTCCGCCTCTCTCCCTTTTCACTCCCTCTCTCCGCCTCTCTCCCTTTTCACTCCCTCTCTCCGCCTCTCTCCCTATTCACTCCCTCTCTCCGACTCTCTCCCTTTTCACTCCCTCTCTCCGCCTCTCTCCCTTTTCACTCCCTCTTTCCGCCTCTCTCCCTTTTCACTCCCTCTCTCCGCCTCTCTCCCTTTTCACTCCCTCTCTCCGCCTCTCTCCCTTTTCACTCCCTCTCTCCGCCTCTCTCCCTTTTCACTCTCTCTCTCCGCCTCTCTCCCTTTTCACTCCCCCTCTCCGCCTCTCTCCCTTTTCACTCCCCTCTCTCCGCTTCTCTCTCTTTTCACTCCCCTCTCTCCGCCTCTCTCCCTTTTCACTCCCTCTCTCCGCCTCTCTACCTTTTCACTCCCCTCTCTCCCTTTTCACTCCCTCTCTCCACCTCTCTCCCTTTTCACTCCCTCTCCCTCTTGTAAGAACTTCCCATTTGAATCAATAAGGATTGCAGTTGTGGGTGACTATCTGGCCGGAGCAGACTGGGAGACTGGTATTCTGACCTGGGCTGGAGCAGACTGGGAGACTGGTATTCTGACCTGGGCTGGAGCAGACTGGGAGGCTGGTATTCTGACCTGGGCTGGAGCAGACAGGGAGACTGGTATTCTGACCTGGGCTGGAGCAGACTGGGAGACTGGTATTCTGACCTGGGCTGGAGCAGACAGGGAGACTGGTATTCTGACCTGGGCTGGAGCAGACTGGGAGGCTGGTATTCTGACCTGGGCTGGAGCACACTGTGCTGGAGCAGACTGAGAGGCTGGTTGGCTGACCTGGGCTGGAGCAGACTGGGAGGCTGGTATTCTGACCTGGGCTGGAGCACACTGTGCTGGAGCAGACTGTGAGACTGGTATTCTGACCTGGGCTGGAGCAGACTGGGAGACTGGTATTCTGACCTGGGCTGGAGCAGACTGGGAGACTGGTATTCTGACCTGGGCTGGAGCAGACTGGGAGGCTGGTATTCTGACCTGGGCTGGAGCACACTGTGCTGGAGCAGACTGGGAGGCTGGTATTCTGACCTGGGCTGGAGCAGACTGGTAGGCTGGAGCAGAATGGGAGACTGGTATTCTGACCTGGGCTGGAGCAGACTGGGAGGCTGGTATTCTGACCCGGGCTGGAGCAGACTTTGCTGGAGCAGACTGGGAGACTGGTATTCTGACCTGTGCTGGAGCAGACTGGGAGACTGGTATTCTGACCTGGGCTGGAGCACACTCTGTTGGAGCAGACTGGGAGACTGGTATTCTGACCTGGGCTGGAGCAGACTGGGATGCTGGTATTCTGACCTGGGCTGGAGCACACTGTGTTGGAGCAGACTGGTATTCTGACCTGGGCTGGAGCAGACTGGGAGACTGGTATTCTGACCTGGGCTGGAGCAGACTGGTAGGCTGGTGCAGTGTCATCAGGCTGTGTGGTGGAGGCCATCCTGTTCTCGGGTTCTGCTTTTGTTATGCCAACCACCAGGTCATTATTACCACCATGTCATTATAACCACCAGGTCATTATTACCACCAGGTCATTAGAACCACCAGGTCATTAGAACCACCAGGTCATTTGAACCACCAGGTCATTATAACCACCAGGTCATTATTACCACCAGGTCATTATTACCACCAGGTCATTATAACCACCAGGTCATTAGAACCACCAGGTCAGGGAGAAAAGACTCACCTTGTTGCTCAGGTAGGGTATCAGCCTGAGCTATTTAAAAACACTTTTTCAACATTTCAAGATAGCAGTTAGTTTAGTTTGATGTAAATAAAGATAGCTGAGAAGTGGGACTGTGTCATTGTTTCTGACAAGATCTCTCATTGATCTCGGGTTCAGCCACCAGGGGGCACCAAACCTCTTTGAAAAGTTCATGTGAATAGTTACCACTTCTCAGGAGATGATAGACTTAGCCTTTCAAATGTTTTGTAATGATGGGATGGCTATTGAACAGAACTTTAAAACCTGGTTTTCTTGTATGTACCAGTTCATGAAATCACACATTTGACCTTTATGCTCACTGAGTCTGTACATAGTCAAAGCTTTCCTTAAGTTTGGGTCAGTCACAGTGGTCAGGTATTCTGCCCTTTCTCCACCTCTCTCCCTTTTCACTCCCTCTCTCCGCCTATTTCCCTTTTCACTCCCCTCTCTCCGCCTCTCTCCCTTTTCACTCCCTCTCTCCGCCTCTCTCCCTTTTCACTCCCTCTCTCCGCCTCTCTCCCTTTTCACTCCCTCTCTCCGCCTCTCTCCCTTTTCACTCCCTCTCTCCGCCTCTCTCCCTTTTCACTCCCTCTCTCCGCCTCTCTCCCTTTTCACTCCCCCTCTCCGCCTCTCTCCCTTTTCACTCCCTCTCTCTCCCTTTTCACTCCCTCTCTCTGCCTTTTCACTCCGCCTCTCTCCCTTTTCACTCCCCTCTCTCCGCCTCTCTTCCTTTTCACTCCCTCTCTCCGCCTCTCTCCCTTTTCACTCCCTCCCTCTCCGCCTCTCTCCCTTTTCACTCCCCCTCTCCGCCTCTCTCCCTTTTCACTCCCTCCCTCTCCTCCTCTCTCCCTTTTCACTCCCTCTCTCTCCCTTTTCTCTCCCTTTTCACTCCCTCTCTCTCCCTTTTCACTCCCTCTCTCTCCCTTTTCACTCCCCTCTCTCCGCCTCTCTCCCTTTTCACTCCCCTCTCTCCGCCTCTCTCCCTTTTCACTCCCCTCTCTCCGCCTCTCTCCCTTTTCACTCCCCTCTCTCCGCTTCTCTCTCTTTTCACTCCCCTCTCTCCGCCTCTCTCCCTTTTCACTCCCTCTCTCCGCCTCTCTACCTTTTCACTCCCCTCTCTCCCTTTTCACTCCCTCTCTCCGCCTCTCTCCCTTTTCACTCCCTCTCCCTCTTGTAAGAACTTCCCATTTGAATCAATAAGGATTGCAGTTGTGGGTGACTATCTGGCTGGAGCAGACTGGGAGACTGGTATTCTGACCTGGGCTGGAGCAGACTGGGAGACTGGTATTCTGACCTGGGCTGGAGCAGACTGGGAGGCTGGTATTCTGACCTGGGCTGGAGCAGACAGGGAGACTGGTATTCTGACCTGGGCTGGAGCAGACTGGGAGACTGGTATTCTGACCTGGGCTGGAGCAGACAGGGAGACTGGTATTCTGACCTGGGCTGGAGCAGACTGGGAGGCTGGTATTCTGACCTGGGCTGGAGCACACTGTGCTGGAGCAGACTGAGAGGCTGGTTGGCTGACCTGGGCTGGAGCAGACTGGGAGGCTGGTATTCTGACCTGGGCTGGAGCACACTGTGCTGGAGCAGACTGTGAGACTGGTATTCTGACCTGGGCTGGAGCAGACTGGGAGACTGGTATTCTGACCTGGGCTGGAGCAGACTGGGAGACTGGTATTCTGACCTGGGCTGGAGCAGACTGGGAGGCTGGTATTCTGACCTGGGCTGGAGCACACTGTGCTGGAGCAGACTGGGGGGCTGGTATTCTGACCTGGGCTGGAGCAGACTGGTAGGCTGGAGCAGAATGGGAGACTGGTATTCTGACCTGGGCTGGAGCAGACTGGGAGGCTGGTATTCTGACCCGGGCTGGAGCAGACTTTGCTGGAGCAGACTGGGAGACTGGTATTCTGACCTGTGCTGGAGCAGACTGGGAGACTGGTATTCTGACCTGGGCTGGAGCAGACTGAGAGGCTGGTATTCTGACCTGTGCTGGAGCACACTGTGTTGGAGCAGACTGGGAGACTGGTATTCTGACCTGGGCTGGAGCAGACTGGGATGCTGGTATTCTGACCTGGGCTGGAGCACACTGTGTTGGAGCAGACTGGTATTCTGACCTGGGCTGGAGCAGACTGGGAGACTGGTATTCTGACCTGGGCTGGAGCAGACTGGGAGGCTGGTATTCTGACCTGGGCTGGAGCAGACAGGGAGACTGGTATTCTGACCTGGGCTGGAGCAGACTGGGAGACTGGTATTCTGACCTGGGCTGGAGCAGACAGGGAGACTGGTATTCTGACCTGGGCTGGAGCAGACTGGGAGGCTGGTATTCTGACCTGGGCTGGAGCACACTGTGCTGGAGCAGACTGAGAGGCTGGTTGGCTGACCTGGGCTGGAGCAGACTGGGAGGCTGGTATTCTGACCTGGGCTGGAGCACACTGTGCTGGAGCAGACTGTGAGACTGGTATTCTGACCTGGGCTGGAGCAGACTGGGAGACTGGTATTCTGACCTGGGCTGGAGCAGACTGGGAGACTGGTATTCTGACCTGGGCTGGAGCAGACTGGGAGGCTGGTATTCTGACCTGGGCTGGAGCACACTGTGCTGGAGCAGACTGAGAGGCTGGTTGGCTGACCTGGGCTGGAGCAGACTCGGAGGCTGGTATTCTGACCTGGGCTGGAGCACACTGTGCTGGAGCAGACTGTGAGACTGGTATTCTGACCTGGGCTGGAGCAGACTGGGAGACTGGTATTCTGACCTGGGCTGGAGCAGACTGGGAGACTGGTATTCTGACCTGGGCTGGAGCAGACTGGGAGGCTGGTATTCTGACCTGGGCTGGAGCACACTGTGCTGGAGCAGACTGGGGGGCTGGTATTCTGACCTGGGCTGGAGCAGACTGGTAGGCTGGAGCAGAATGGGAGACTGGTATTCTGACCTGGGCTGGAGCAGACTGGGAGGCTGGTATTCTGACCCGGGCTGGAGCAGACTTTGCTGGAGCAGACTGGGAGACTGGTATTCTGACCTGTGCTGGAGCAGACTGGGAGACTGGTATTCTGACCTGGGCTGGAGCAGACTGAGAGGCTGGTATTCTGACCTGTGCTGGAGCACACTGTGTTGGAGCAGACTGGGAGACTGGTATTCTGACCTGGGCTGGAGCAGACTGGGATGCTGGTATTCTGACCTGGGCTGGAGCACACTGTGTTGGAGCAGACTGGTATTCTGACCTGGGCTGGAGCAGACTGGGAGACTGGTATTCTGACCTGGGCTGGAGCAGACTGGGAGGCTGGTATTCTGACCTGGGCTGGAGCAGACAGGGAGACTGGTATTCTGACCTGGGCTGGAGCAGACTGGGAGACTGGTATTCTGACCTGGGCTGGAGCAGACAGGGAGACTGGTATTCTGACCTGGGCTGGAGCAGACTGGGAGGCTGGTATTCTGACCTGGGCTGGAGCACACTGTGCTGGAGCAGACTGAGAGGCTGGTTGGCTGACCTGGGCTGGAGCAGACTGGGAGGCTGGTATTCTGACCTGGGCTGGAGCACACTGTGCTGGAGCAGACTGTGAGACTGGTATTCTGACCTGGGCTGGAGCAGACTGGGAGACTGGTATTCTGACCTGGGCTGGAGCAGACTGGGAGACTGGTATTCTGACCTGGGCTGGAGCAGACTGGGAGGCTGGTATTCTGACCTGGGCTGGAGCACACTGTGCTGGAGCAGACTGGGAGGCTGGTATTCTGACCTGGGCTGGAGCAGACTGGGAGGCTGGTATTCTGACCCGGGCTGGAGCAGACTTTGCTGGAGCAGACTGGGAGACTGGTATTCTGACCTGTGCTGGAGCAGACTGGGAGACTGGTATTCTGACCTGGGCTGGAGCACACTCTGTTGGAGCAGACTGGGAGACTGGTATTCTGACCTGGGCTGGAGCAGACTGGGATGCTGGTATTCTGACCTGGGCTGGAGCACACTGTGTTGGAGCAGACTGGTATTCTGACCTGGGCTGGAGCAGACTGGGAGACTGGTATTCTGACCTGGGCTGGAGCAGACTGGTAGGCTGGTGCAGTGTCATCAGGCTGTGTGGTGGAGGCCATCCTGTTCTCGGGTTCTGCTTTTGTTATGCCAACCACCAGGTCATTATTACCACCAGGTCATTAGAACCACCAGGTCATTAGAACCACCAGGTCATTATAACCACCAGGTCATTAGAACCACCAGGTCATTAGAACCACCAGGTCATTAGAACCACCAGGTCATTTGAACCACCAGGTCATTATAACCACCAGGTCATTATTACCACCAGGTCATTATTACCACCAGGTCATTATAACCACCAGGTCATTAGAACCACCAGGTTAGTGAATATGAGACACATGGAAACAATTGATTCATTTATTATAGTAAATTAGGAATTAGTAGGAATTGTTAAATCCACTATATGATCACAATGACTTTGATAGACATTTCAATTGTTTTTTTGTTAGTATATTATAGGGCAGATTAATGTAGAATTGCTGTGGGAGTGCTATTTATATCCCGTCACTACTGATCATTCATCCATACTGTGTGTGTCCCATCATTGCAGCTTTGGAAATAAATGAACTATCCATCCATTGCTCCCTCCTGTGTTGACTCACTGACTTGAGAGACCAGGAAGGTCACACTAGCTCGATAGGTTGATATCTAGCTCAAGCTTCACCTCATGCTTTTCATTAATTCTGTGGCTGTGTTATCTAGTGGGAACCCGTTAGCACGGTAGACTCTGGTGACTTCTTGCCGTGGGCTCAAGACGACAGAGGAAATCAACCTGCTTGCTCCTTTAATTTTTTTTTGTTTTGTCAACCTTTCAATGGGGATGTTATGTTTGATACCGGAGGTACGAGGCCTTGAAAGCATTAAACTTCAAAGCAGTGTGTTGATGCCTGTATCACTTTATCAGCAGCACGTGATCAATGACGTCTGGAACTTCATTTCATCGAACAACCACCTGATTGGTTTGGTTTGGTTCGACACTGCTGGCGACTGCCAACTGACTGCTCTACAAATCACCTTACATCATAAATAACTACTCATTATTATTGAAGCAGTGTGTCACTTTATCAGCATTGATCAATGACTTCTGAAGGTTAATTTTCTCCCATCATTCTGTTTGTCTCTGATCTTTTGATCTGCAAACACGTTTAGGTTTTGTTAGTTTGTTTCTAAATGGTCTCGGTGCTGGTTGGCTACGCTGGTTAGGCTAATAGCTAGTTGGCTAAATAGCTAACGTTAGCTGGTTGGCTACGCTGGTTAGGCTAATAGCTAGTTGGCTAAATAGCTAACGTTAGCTGGTTGGCTACGCTGGTTAGGCTAATAGCTAGTTGGCTAAATAGCTAACGTTAGCTGGTTGGCTACGCTGGTTAGGCTAATAGCTAGTTGGCTAAATAGCTAACGTTAGCTGGCAGGCTAAGTTAAATGCATATAGCTTATGTTAGCTTACTGGCGTAGATAACTGCATATAGCTAATGTTAGCTGGCTGGCTAAGATAACTGAGTAAAGCTAACGTTAGCTGGCTGGCTAAGATAACTGCATATGGCTAACGTTAGCTGGTTAAGATAACTGCCTGTAGCTAATGTTAGCTGGCTGGCGTCGTAGATAACTGCATATAGCTAATGTTAGCTGGCTTGCTAAGATAACTGCATATAGCTAACATTAGCTGGCTGGCTAAGATAACTGCATATAGCTAATGTTAGCTGGCTGGCTAAGATAACTGCATATAGCTAACATTAGCTGGCTGGCTAAGATAACTGCATATAGCTAACGTTAGCTGGCTGGCTAAGATAACTGCATATAGCTTATGTTAGCTGGCTGGCTAAGATAACTGCATATAGCTTATGTTAGCTGGCTGGCTAAGATAACTGCATATAGCTAACATTCATTTGATATTTGGTTAGATGGCGTTATGTATTTACAAAACTGTGGTTTACTTTAATCAGTCAAGTCATGAGTGCAAATTATTGGTTTAATTATACATTTATACATTTTATACATTTTAAGTTATTTCTGTTGTAGTTTACATCATAGGGAATAGAGTTTGAAAACAGCAGGTCTTTATATTCTTATAAAATTATATCATTTTTTTTTTTATATCATCTTCCCATTAATAACCTCAATGACAATTAACTTGTGGGCGGTGGTGGTGATGACGTCCTATTCGATGACGTCGTCCATCGGGATTCCCCCAAAAAAGAAGACGCTCTGGATTGATCACTGGAGTCAGATGTGAAGGAGGAGGTTGACCATCAGGAGTCAATGTGAAGGAGGAGGTTGATCATCAGGAGTCAGATGTGAAGGAGGAGGTTGATCATCAGGAGTCAGATGTGAAGGAGGAGGTTGATCATCAGGAGTCAGATGTGAAGGAGGAGGTTGATCATCAGGAGTCAGATGTGAAGGAGGAGGTGGATCATCAGGAGTCAGATGTGAAGGAGGAGGTTGATCATCAGGAGTCAGATGTGAAGGAGGAGGTTGATCATCAGGAGTCAGATGTGAAGGAGGAGGTTGATCATCAGGAGTCAGATGTGAAGGAGGAGGTTGATCTACAGGAGTCAGATGTGAAGGAGGAGGTTGATCATCAGGAGTCAGATGTGAAGGAGGAGGTTGATCATCAGGAGTCAGATGTGAAGGAGGAGGTTGATCATCAGGAGTCAGATGTGAAGGAGGAGGTTGATCATCAGGAGTCAGATGTGAAGGAGGAGGTTGATCATCAGTGAACCTCTAGGATTGTGGCTGGGCTGGCGTTTCCTCTTCCAGCTTGATCATATATTTGGATACATTGAATGTTGATATTGTGAATCTATGTTATATATTTGTACCTCCTGTTTCATGAAGTGATGTCACTAAGTACTGCCCCTATATATACAGTGCATTCGGAAAGCATTCAGACCCCTTCACTTTTTCCACATTTTGTTACGTTACAGCCTTATTCTAAAATTGCTTAAATCTTTTTCCCCTCATCAATCTACACAATAACCAATAATGACATCACAATTACATTTACATTTAAGTCATTTAGCAGACGCTCTTATCCAGAGCGACTTACAAATTGGAAAGTTCATACATATTCATCCTGGTCCCCCCGTGGGTATTGAACCCATCACATTGCCCCATAATGACATCACAATACCCCATAATGACAAAGCAAAAACAGGTAAATAAATGAAAAAATTAGATTCTAAAAAACAAGGACCCCAAACTTTTGAACGGTAGTGTACATCTCCATGATGTATTGTGAATGGTTAGGAAGTAATATGTCATGTTTTACTGGTACCTCAGCCAGCATTGTGAATGGTTAGGAAATAATATGTCATGTTTTACTGGTACCTCAGCCAGCATTGTGAATGGTTAGGAAATAATATGTGGAGGTCTACAATTTTTTCTGAGGTCTTGGCTTTCTTTTGATTTTTCCATGATGTCAAGCAAAGAGGCACTGAGTTTGAAGGAAGGCCTTGAAATACATCCACAGGTACACCTCCAATTGATTCAAATTATGTCAATTAGCCTATCAGAAGCTTCTAAAGCCATGACATAATTTTCTGGAATTTTCCAAGCTGTTTAAAGGCACAGTAAACTTAGTGTATGTAAACGTCTGACCCTCTGGATTTGTGATACGGTGAATTATAAGTGAAATAATCTGTCTGTAAACAATTCTTGGAAAAATGACTTGTGTCACGCACAAAGTAGATGTCCTAACCAACTTGCCAAAACTATAGTTTGTTAACAAGAAATTTGTGGAGTGGTTGAAAAACAAGTTTTAATGACTCCAACCTAAGTGAACTTACGACTTCACCTGTACATCTATATGATGTATTGTTACACCATGTAGTAGCAGTATAGACCTAGTCTGTTCATTATATACATTTACATGATGTATTGTTACACCATGTAGGAGCAGTATAGACCTAGTCTGTTCATTATATACATCTCCATGATGTATTGTTAAACCAAGTAGGAGCAGTATAGACCTAGTCTGTTCATTATATACATCTACATGATGTATTGTTACACCATGTAGGAGCAGTATAGACCTAGTCTGTTCATTATATACATCTACATGATGTATTGTTACACCATGTAGGAGCAGTATAGACCTAGTCTGTTCATTATATACATCTACATGATGTATTGTTACACCACGTTGAAGCAGTATAGACCTAGTCTGTTCATTATATACATCTACATGATGTATTGTTACACCATGTAGGAGCAGTATAGACCTAGTCTGTTCATGATATACATCTACATTATGTATTGTTACACCATGTAGGAGCAGTATAGACTTACAGTAGCTAGCTGCTAATTTAGATGTAGTATAACTTAATGAAACTGCCTTAAATATGCTGTGGTAAACATTTTTTATTCGCACTAATCAATCAACACATTCCTGTCTTTGTATGTCTCAATATAATGGTATTATTTAATTACATCCATTTACAATAATCTTTGTCTGAAAATAAAATATGATCCTCAACTGCGTTTCCCCTCCAGTCAGCAGACGGCGAGCTGGCTAATGTTAGCTAGTCAGCTAGCTGGCTAATGTTAGCTAGTCAGCTAGCTGGCTAATGTTAGGCAGTCAGCTAGCTGGCTAATGTTAGGCAGTCAGCTAGCTGGCTAATGTTAGCTAGTCAGCTAGCTGGCTAATGTTAGCTAGTCAGCTAGCTGGCTAATGTTAGCTAGTCAGCTAGCTGGCTAATGTCAGCTACCTTGCTAAATCTCGATTTTCATAAATGAACTTTATGATAAAAAAATGCATAATCGTTTGTCTCTACATGAACTAACATTCCTGTCAACTGTACATGTTTTTGGCATGATTCGTTATGACGTTATAATCCCTTACATTTGCTTCCATCCTAGTATTTCTGTCCGCCATCTTTGATTCAGTTCAGTTCTGTGTAGGGTTCCCCTCTCTCCTAGTATTTCTGTCCGCCATCTTTGATTCAGTTCAGTTCTGTGTAGGGGTTCCCCTCTCTCCTAGTATTTATGTTCGTCATCTTTGATTCAGTTCAGTTCTGTGTAGGGGTAACCCTCTCTTCTAGTATTTCTGTTTGCCATCTTTGATTCAGTTCAGATCTGTGTAGGGTTCCCCTCTCTCCTAGTATTTCTGTTTGCCATCTTTGATTCAGTTCAGATCTGTGTAGGGTTCCCCTCTCTCCTAGTATTTCTGTCCGCCATCTTTGATTCCGTTCAGTTCTGTGTAGGGGTTCCCCTCTCTCCTAGTATTTATGTTCGTCATCTTTGATGCAGTACAGTTCTGTGTAGGGGTTCCCCTCTCTCCTAGTATTTATGTTCGTCATCTTTGATGCAGTACAGTTCTGTGTAGGGGTACCCCTCTCTTCTAGTATTTCTGTCCGCCATCTTTGCTGAAGAAAGACTAACAGTCACTAGCGCAGCAGCAGCCTCCCCCGGTCCTAGTGCCGGCCCGGTAAGATGTTTAAGATGCGATGGCGAAATAAGAAATCACAGAAAAAATATATTGACTGATATTGATTTATTTAGTGGGGGCTAATTAATATTTTAGGACTAGCTAATTCCCTGAATCCTACCCTTTAATTTTTTGTCTGAAAATTAAATTGACATTTTACTCAACTGCGTTACCCACTCCAGTCAGCAGATGGCGGTCTGCGACTTTAAGGCAATGCTGCTACTGTGACGTATAATCTAGTGGACGGAACGCATCTTTCAACAGCAGCAAAAGTAATTCAGCCACCTCTGTAGCTTGCTAGCCAAAATAGACGAACCAATAAAGCTCTTTAGACGCTTTAGTGTATATTTGCCACTGTATTTTAAAACCACTTCTGTCGCCTAGTTAGTTATCCGTTTTAATTTCATATTTACGGTATTGTTTTTATTATTCATCTAGCGGGCTGGTTTAGTTAGCATTAGCCTAGCTAACTAACATCTCCAACCATGAGGTCACTAAGCTACTCTCTTGTTAATGAAGAGGAGGACTGCTGGACGGAGAAAGAAGCTCTCGTCAAAGAGGAGAAGGAAGAGAAGGTTATCACAGTAAAACAAGAAGTAGAGGGTGAGGCTGTTACAGTGAAAGAAGAAGAGAAAGACGTTACAGTGAAAGAAGAGGAAGACGCCTTCAGATTGAAAGAGGATGTTACAGTAAAAGAAGAGGAGGAAGAGAAAGAGGAGGCTGCAGTTTTTGGAGTGAAAGAGGAGGATGGGGAGATGACTGTCACATTGGAAGAAGAGGAGGAGGAAACTGAATATCTGGGCTCGGTTTCCCAAACGCATCTTAAGGCATCCAATGGTTCTAATGATGAACGGGCCCTGATTAACACTAGTAAGTACTGTCTTAAAAACAGAGACACAAACTCTGCAGTTGTTGAACTGTCTTATTTTTTTATTTAACCAGGTGGCTATGATGTCATAATGATAGTTTAACATGGTGACCATGATGTCATAATGATAGTTTAACCAGGTGGCCATGATGTCATAATGATAGTTTAACATGGTGACCATGATGTCATAATGATAGTTTAACCAGGTGGCCATGGTGTCAAAAGTTAAGACTTTTTGTATTTAACCAGGTAGGCCAGTTGAGAACAAGTTCTCATTTACAACTGCGACCTGGCCAAGATAAAGCAAAGCAGTGTGACACAGACAACAACATAGAGTTACACATGGAATAACATGGAATAAACAATAAGCAAGCCAATAACACAATAAGCAAGTCAATGACACAGTAGAAAAATATAAAGTCTATATATAGTGTGTGCAAAAGGCATGAGGAGGTAGGCAATGAATAGTCCATAGTAGCGAAGAATTACAATTTAGCAGATTAACACTGGAGTGATAAATGAGCAGATGATGATGTGCAAGTAGAGATACTGGTGTGCAAAAGAGCAGAAAAGTTCATGTACAGCTGCAGCGATCGGTTAGCTGCTCAGATAGCTGATGTTTAAAGTTGGTGAGGGAAATGTAAGTCTCCAGCTTCAGCGATTTTTGAAATTCGCTCCAGTCACTGGAAGGATGTGTGGTGTTAAAGGGGAAATCTGCAATTACCACATCCATATTTTGATTTTTAAATGATTTATTTATAGCCATTGATTCTTGAAGAATATAACATATGCCTCATGAGCTTAGTTCAACTGTTGTACCCCATCAGAACACCAAATAAGCTTTTTTACTTCAATGTATAGAAACATTGTAAATCAACACTGTAAAGCCTCAAAACATAGTTAAAACTATAATGTTGATATCATGGATGGTCAGTCCTTGCATCCATAGGTCTGTCTATGAATTTGAAAGTAGTTACATTCCTCCAGCCCCATCCATCATCTAATTAGCAAAATAGTGGTGGAATTACAGCTTTTTATTGGTTGATTGATTGTTGTGTGGCTTTTTTAAAGGGACAACTTAGTATTTAAACAGCAACAAAATGGCTGCCCAGAGACTTGGTTTGGTAAACAGCTGAGGGATGGAGGCTGGAGAAATGTAACCACTCTCAAATTCATAGAGAAAGCTATTGTATCAACCGTAATCCAACACCTAGCGACCTCGTCAAAAAGTTCAGACATCTTGGCGTAACAGTTTTAAGGTGTTGGCTTGACCGTCGCTGGACCCATGTTTGAGTTCAGCTCAGGGCAACCCCCTGAATTCACTACACTATGAATACAAGGACTGGCCATCCATGATGTCATAATGATAGTTTAACCAGGTTTCGAGGATATATAGTATATTCTAGAATTCATCCATGATGTCATAATGATAGTTTAACCAGGTTTCTAGGATATATAGTATATTCTAGAATTCATCCATGATGTCATAATGATAGTTTAACCAGGTTTCTAGGATATATAGTATATTCTAGAATTCATCCATGATGTCATAATGAAAGTTTAACCAGGTTTCTAGGATATATAGTATATTCTAGAATTCATCCATGATGTCATAATGATAGTTTAACCAGGTTTCTAGGCTATATAGTATATTCTACAATTGCCAGTGTAGATTTCCTGTGGAGGTCAAATTGTTAGAGCTGTTGATAAGTCATTGTATAATATTCAGCCAATTTATTTCCATGCCATTACATCAATAACGCCCAACCAGAGGAAGAAACAAACTCTTCCCGATCCACCTCCTGCTGCTGGCCTTCATACATTCTGACGTTGCTGGTAATCGGCTACACAAGCAGTCAGCAACCTACATTTGGAGTGCAAATGTATCTTACCATTTCTACTGATCTGGTGACAGTTATGATTTTCATATGTTCATTTTACTGGAACAGTTTCATTTCATTTATAATAGTATCTCAATCATTGTCTGTGATTAATCTACATTCTATCTAAATGAAAATTATACAAATCTAATTTATGTAAAAAATA
The DNA here is from genome assembly GCF_029448725.1 of Salvelinus fontinalis. Classification (NCBI taxonomy): domain Eukaryota; kingdom Metazoa; phylum Chordata; class Actinopteri; order Salmoniformes; family Salmonidae; genus Salvelinus; species Salvelinus fontinalis. Next base: position 695,950 of record NW_026600250.1, read on the forward strand.
GCCTACATAACAAATAAAAACATTGCAAATAGATGTCCTATAAATCACATGACCTGTCCATAACGAACTTGAAACATTGTATAAAATATTCTGGGCCCTCAGCTTCCCGTGCCTGTGAGTTCTCGACCGACACAGCTGTAGGCTATTTGTGAAAGGGATAAGAAGTAATCAGGTGTTTTGACATTTCCACTGGATCAGCGCATTACGTTTTTCCCTTTTGTGCCAAGTGGTTATCGAAAGGGCGAGAGCTGGAAATATTTTACAAATACTTTGAGGAGTTATTCTCATTTGTAATTGATTTTGATTAGACTTTGTTTACCTGCTGTTTGAGGTGAGAAAAAAAATGTGCTTTGAGAAGCTCCACAACTCATTAGTGGTGCAGCGTTAAGATAATCAGAAATACTATCAGACATCCCCAAATGGGCACATTTATAGATCTACATTAGTGCTCGGTCCTACTTCTATGTGTGTATATATATATATATATATATATATATATATATATATATATATCTATCTACATTTGTGCTCAGGACAGGTAGACTTGTCCTACTTCTATATGTGTAACCAGGTAGACTAGTCCTAGTTCTATATGTGTAACCAGGTAGACTAGTCCTAGTTCTATATGTGTAACCAGGTAGACTAGTCCTACTTCTATATGTGTAACCAGGGAGACTAGTCCTACTTCTATATGTGTAACCAGGTAGACTAGTTCTACTTCTATATGTGTTGTCGGGTAGACTAGTCCTACTTCTATTTGTGTTGTCGGGTAGACTAGCCCTACTTCTACAGGGGGGAGAACAAGTATTTGATACACTGCCGATTTTGCAAGTTTTCCTACTTACAAAGCATGTAGAGGTCTGTAATTTTTTATCATAGGTACACTTCAACTGTGAGAGACGGAATCTAAAACAAAAATCCAGAAAATCACATTGTAATTTGCATTTTATTGCATGACATAAGTATTTGATACATGAGAAAAGCAGAACTTAATATTTGGTACAGAAACCTTTATTTGCAATTACAGAGATCATGTGTTTCCTGTAGTTCTTGACCAGGTTTGCACACACTGCAGCAGGGATTTTGGCCCACTCCTCCTTACAGACCTCCTCCAGATCCTTCAGTTTTCGGGGCTGTCGCTGGGCAATATGAACTTTCAGCTCCCTCCAAAGATTTTCTATTGGGTCCAGGTCTGGAGACTGGCTAGGTCACTACAGGACCTTGAGATGCTTCTTACGGAGCCACTCCTTAGTTGCCCTGGCTTTGTGTTTCGGGTCGTTGTCATGCTGGAAGACCCAGCCACGACCCATCTTCAATGCTCTTACTGAGGGAAGGAGGTTGTTGGCCAAGATCTCGCGATACATGGCCCCATCCATCCTCCCCTCAATACGGTGCAGTCGTCCTGTCCCCTTTGCAGAAAAGCATCCCCAAAGAATGATGTTTCCACCTCCATGCTTCACGGTTGGGATGGTGTTCTTGGGGTTGTACTCATCCTTCTTCTTCCTCCAAACATGGCGAGTGGAGTTTAGACCAAAAAGCTCTATTTTTGTCTCATCAGACCACATGACCTTCTCCCATTCCTCCTCTGGATCATCCAGATGGTCATTGGCAAACTTCAGACGGGCCTGGACATGCGCTGGCTTGAGCAGGGGGACCTTGCGTGCGCTGCAGGATTTTAATCCATGACGGCGTAGTGTGTTACTAATGGTTTTCTTTGAGACTGTGGTCCCAGCTCTCTTCAGGTCATTGACCAGGTCCTGCCGTGTAGTTCTGAGCTGATCCCTCACCTTCCTCATGATCATTGATGCCCCACGAGGTGAGATCTTGCATGGAGCCCCAGACAGAGGGTGATTGACCATCATCTTGAACTTCTTCCATTTTCTAATAATTGCGCCAACAGTTGTTGCCTTCTCACCAAGCTGCTTGCCTATTGTCCTGTAGCCCATCCCAGCCTTGTGCAGGTCTACAATTTTATCACTGATGTCCTTACACAGCTCTCTGGTCCTGGCCATTGTGGAGAGGTTGGAGTCTGTTTGATTGAGTGTGTGGACAGGTGTCTTTTTGTACAGGTAACGAGTTCAAACAGGTGCAGTTAATACAGGTAATGAGTGGAGAACAGGAGGGCTTCTTAAAGAAAAACTAACAGGTCTGTGAGAGACAGAATTCTTACTGGTTGGTAGGTGATCAAATACTTATGTCATGCAATAAAATGCAAATTAATTACTTAATCATACAACGTGATTTTCTGGATTTTTGTTTTAGATTCCTTCACTCACAGTTGAAGTGTACCTATGATAAAAATTACAGACCTCTACATGCTTTGTAAGTAGGAAAACCTGCAATATCGGCAGTGTATCAAATACTTGTTCTCCCCACTGTATATATTTTTTTTTAAATGTTGCTGACACCCCTCCCCAGAGGTGTCTCATTATTGGGATTCATTGCTGATTCCTACCTGTAGCTCACTATGAGGTGTCTAGTGATTAAGGTTAAGGCAAGGCTTTCGACTCTGTCAATCACCACATTCTTATCGGCAGACTCAACAACCTTGGTTTCTCAAATGACTGCCTCCCCAGCTTCACCAACTACTTTTCAGAAAGAGTTCAGTGTGTCAAATCGGAGGGCCTGTTGTCCAGACCTCTGGCAGTCTCTATGGGGTACCACAGGGTTCAATTCTCTGGCCGACTCTTTTCTCTGTATATATCAATGATGTCGCTCTTGCTGCGGGTGATTCTCTGATCCACCTCTACGCAGACGACACCATTCTGTATACATCTGGCCCTTCTTTGGACACTGTGTTAACAAACCTCCAAATGAGCTTCAATGTCATACAACTCTCCTTCCTTGGCCTCCAACTGCTCTTAAACGCTAGTAAAACTAAATGCTCTTCAACCGATCGCTGCCCTCATCCGCCCGACTAGCATCACTACTCTGGACGGTTCTGACTTAGAATATGTGGACAACTACAATTACCTAGGTGTCTGGTTAGACTGTAAACTCCTTCCAGACTCACATTAAACATCTCCAATCCCAAATTAAATCTAGAATCTGCTTCCTATTTCGCAACAAAGACTCCTAAACTCACGCTGCCAAACATACCCTCGTAAAACTGACTATCCTGCCGATACTTTACTTCAGTGATGTCATTTACAAAATAGCCTCCAACACTCTACTCAGCAAACTGGATGTAGTCTATCACAGTGCCATCCGTTTTGTCACCAAAACCTCGTTGGCTGGTCCTCGCTACATATTCATCGCTAAACCCACTGGCTCCAGGTCATCTATAAGTCTTTGCTAGGTAACGCTCCGCCTTAACTCAGCTCACTGGTCACCATAGCAACACCCACCCATAGCATGGCCTGTTTATTGCCTTACCTCCTTACTCCATCACACTGTATATAGATTTTTCTATTGTGTTATTGACTGTACTTTTGTTTATCCCATGTGTAACTCTGTGTTGTTTTTTTGTTGCACTGCTTTGATTTTTCTTGGCCAGGTCGCAGTTGTGAATGAGAACTTGTTCTCAACTGGCCACCTGGTTAAATAAAGGTGGGGGAAAAATGTAATTAAAAATACATTTTAAAAAATCATAACTTTATTGACTATGAAAAGCCAATTGACATTTATTCCTGATTATTATTTTACCATGCTTGTCACTTATGAACATTTTGAACATCTTGGCCATGTTCTGTTATAATCTCCACCCTGCACAGCCAGAAGAGGACTGGCCACCCCTCATAGCCTGGTTCCTCTCTAGGTTTCTTCCTAGGTTTTGGCCTTTCTAGGGAGTTTTTCCTAGCCACCGTGCTTCTACACCTGCATTGCTTGCTGTTTGGGGTTTTAGGCTGGGTTTCTGTACAGCACTTCGAGACATTAGCTGATGTACGAAGGGCTATATAAAATAAACTTGATTGATTGATTGACAACACCCAAATAGATACTGTCATTAACGCGATTCTTCAATAATTAAACATATTTCTTAATACTGTAGCAAACATTATATTACACAGGACATTCAAACGAGCCTTACAATTATAATCCAAAGTAGTGTGAAATGCACTCCCCTGAGTTTTCCCCCATTCACATTCAGAATACACTGTGAAAAACTAAAATCTTTGCTCACCATTTAAGATATACTACATCCATAACTAGTGGTTTCCTCATTAGCAGGGAGGAGTTTCTACAACCAAATTGCATGTGCATCGCCCTCGTGCTGCAATTGTATTAAACACAGAAAGGGGCCTATATTAGAGACCAAAAGTCGTCTGGCACACTGCTTAGAGTTTCAACAACATGAATAACTTATTTCTACTCTACAATCATCGATGTTACTACTAAAATATGACTATTCTTGCTCATTTTAAGACAATTGTCAAATAATTTTAACATTCATTACAGATGTCAATTGTTGTACAACATCATGGCTATGCTGTTGGCATCACCTTTTACGGTGGATTTCCACTGTTGTGGGCCTTTAATCATCTGACTTTGTTGTTTGCACAGGAGAGAGACGGGACAGTCGTGGATCCTCTGGGGAGCCTCAACAACCTCATGATGCTGACGAGGCAGAGAAGAGTCTCTCCAGATCAGAACGCCTCAATAAACACCTGCAGAGATCCACAGGGAAGAGAACTCACTGCTGCTCTGACTGTGGGAAGAGATTCACCTCATCAGGCATTACAATTCATCAGAGAATCCACACAGGAGAGAAACCTTATAGCTGTGTTCAATGTGGGAAGAGTTTTAGTACATCTAGCCCTCTGAGAGTGCACCAGAGAAGACACACAGGAGATAAACCTTATAGCTGTGATCAATGTGGGAAGAGTTTTACTACATCTGTCTCTCTGACTTTACACCAAAGAACACACACAGGAGAGAAACCTTATAGCTGTGATCAATGTGGGAAGAGTTTTACTAGATCTGGCCATCTGACATTACACCAGAGAACACACACAGGAGAGAAATCTTATGGCTGTGATCAATGTGGGAAGAGTTTTACTAGATCTAGCTATCTAACTATACACCAGAGAATACACACAGGAGAGAAACCTTATAGTTGTGATCAATGTGGGAAGAGTTTTACTAGCTCTAGCTATCTAACTATACACCAGAGAATACACACAGGAGATAAACCTTATGGCTGTGATCAATGTGGGAAGAGTTTTACTAGATCTGGCCATCTGACATTACACCAGAGAACACACACAGGAGAGAAATCTTATAGCTGTGATCAATGTGGGGAAAGTTTTGTTCAAGCTGGCCATCTGACTCAACACCAGAGAACACACACAGGAGAGAAATCTTTTAGCTGTGATAAATGTGGGAAGAGTTTTACTATATCTGGCAATCTGACTCAACACCAAATAACACACACAGGAGAGAAACCTTATAGCTGTGCTCAATGTGGGAGGGGTTTTACTACATCTAGCTATCTGACAGTTCACCAGAGAATACACACAGGAGAAAAATCTTATAGCTGTGATCAATGTGGGAAGAGTTTTGTTCAAGCGAGCCATCTGACTCAACACCAGAGCACACACACAGAAGAGAAATCATATCTGTGGTAAATGTGGGAAAAGTTTTGCTCAATCTGGCCAGCTGACTCAACACCAGAGAACACACATAGGAGAGAAATCTCATAGCTGTGACCAGAGATAATCTGATAAAAGGTCTCTGATCAAATATTAGAAAATACATACATGAAGGAGTTGTTTCATGATATCAATGAAATAATGTCACAATGTAGAATGTTTTAACATTGTAGAAGGAGTATTTTAATGATGTCACAATGTAGAACCCTAAATGTTTGTCCCCTGTTCTATTGATTTCAACATGATATGGATATTAGCCTCAGGGGGAAAATCCAGGCTCTGAATTGAAAGAGTACTATTTATGTGATTTAACAAAAAGTGACTAACACAAAAAGAGCTGTGTTACACTTACCATGTTGGTGACCCACTTGAATCAAAATGGAACACCTCAAAATGTAGCGAGCTGTTTTCTACAAGTTGTCCTCTAACCAGTGATGTACACATTACTCCCAGATTCCGTGTGGTTTTTCAGCTGTTAGTTTTAACAGGAAGTGCAACCTCATCTCCCTCCTGTCGCACAATTGATTTCAACATGATATCGTTGAGGGATGACAAATAAGTGTTGCGTTCCTTTGTTTTGCAACCCATAAATTTAAATGCATCACTCTAAAATGTAGCTGACTGTCTTCTGCAGGTTGTCCTCTAACCAGTGAGGTGAAAGATATCTCCCATTTCCATGTGTTTTTTAGTTGTGTTAGTTTCAACAGCACGTACAACCTGATGTCCCCCCTAATCGATATCAGTGATTTATTGCTACTTGTCAAAACAACAGCGTTTTTGGTGCTTGTGCAGTTTATAAGGAGCTTGTTTAAGTAATATGATTTTTGTGGCAGATGTTTGTATATATAGTACATTTTTGTTTATGTTTTCAATTTATCACAAAGTGTTTCTGCATTTGGACACGTTTAAACTGTGACATTGGGGCTATGCCACCTCGTAAAATGTTCTTGAAAATAAGACTATGCCCAACTTACAATATAAGTTTGGTTTTAGTTGAAAGTGAAAGTTGGGGGAAAAAACATTGAATTTCAACATACTTGCAGCCTATACACATTAACGCAGTATAATAAATCGGTCTATAATCAATTTTATTAACAATCCTAATAAATTGAGTCATAAATGTAGGATATATTTGTTGTCTTAAGGGGGAAGTGTTACAGTCTTTGGTTTTCCATTTATGTTTGGAGGTTAGCAAGTATGTCTCGTTAGCATGTAGGACGCACTGATTGGTGTCACCTCGTTAGTCAGTATGTGTTACACCTGTGCTGGCTTGTCCATCTCGTTAGTGGGAAGGTGTTTCACCTGAGCTGGTCCAGGTTCTATTTAAGAGTGTCTGGCCCAGTGCTCCAGTTGTCTTGATAGATGTGTAGAGTCAACACCTTTAGTTGCTCCACCTTTTTGGTTTGCTTCCTGTCTTTAAGTTTGGTGTGGGTTTTTCTTTTGTTTGCCTCTTCTTGGGCAGATTTAGTGGGTCTCATGGTGGGTGTCTTTTATGTCCCAGTTGTTGTTACTAATCAACTTTCAGTGGACACCCCCATAGTGTCTTTCAGAGCCCCTCCTAAAAAACAAGCTTATATTTTGGGTTGGATATTTTAACATTTTAATCAATGGCATTTCCTTAGGATGCTCATTAGTCTTTAAGTTGTGATTATAATTTTTTTAATCCTCTTATGTTTGTGTACTAAATATTTCAGTTTTTTTCCTGAGAAGTCATTGTGTTGCATCCATGTCTGAAATGTGCTGTAAAATAAAGCTTGATTTGATTTGAACATATTGCAAAACAAGATTAACCCATTGACTGACCAATCAACAAACTGATCGTCCATCTTAGTATGAAAAACAGTATCAATCTCACATTTCAAGCCTGCTGACTGAGTGGTAAACACCACCATCACTCCAAGCCGCATTAGGTTCAGATCTACCAGGATGGGCCTTTGACATAATCTGGAAGCAGCCAAGCCACTAAAATACATAAGCAATGTCAAAAGATGAGTGGGGAAAAGTACATTTTACACAAGTGACCTTCATAATAAATCAAATGTTATTTGTCACATACAGATGTTATTGCGGGTGTAGCGAAATGCTTCAGTGCAGTAATATCTAACACACACAAATCTAAGTAATGGAATAAGAATATATAAATATATGGAAGAGTGATGTCAGAGCGGCATAGACTGATACAATAGTATAGGATAGAATACAGTATATATATATATGAGATGAGTAATACATAGACTAAGATACAGTAGAATAGGGTAGAATACAGTATATATATATGAGATGAGTAATACATAGACTAAGATACAGTAGAATAGGATAGAATACAGTATATACATATGAGATGAGTAATACATAGACTAAGATACAGTAGAATAGGATAGAATACAGTATATACATATGAGATGAGTAATACATAGACTAAGATACAGTAGAATAGGATAGAATACAGTATATACATATGAGATGAGTAATACATAGACAGATACAGTAGAATAGGATAGAATACAGTATATACATATGAGATGAGTAATACATAGACTAAGATACAGTAAAATAGGATAGAATACAGTATTTACATATGAGATGAGTAATGCATAGACTAAGATACAGTAGAACAGGATAGAATACAGTATATACATATGAGATGAGTAATGGCAGATATGTGAACATTATTAAAGTGACTAGTGTTCCATTCCTTAAAGTGGCCAATGATTTAAAGTCTGTGTATGTAGGCAGCAGCCTCTCTGTGTTAGTGATGGAAAAACAGCTTCTGTCTCTCGGTCCCAGCTTTGATGCACCTGTACTGACCTCGCCTTCTGGATGATAGCAGACTGAACAGGCAGTGGCTCAGGTAATAACAAAGAACAAATGTGTGAGCCTGAGGGGAAATTCACTTACATATGGCCAAAATGGGTGAGAAATTACACCAATATCAGTGGACAATTTGCACTAATGTAAATAAACATAGATGGAACATATTCCATTTTTCTGACGTGATTAACCGCTAATGGGACACAAATATTTACCATCTAAACCACGTGTGACCTCTCACCTCTCTGTAGAAGTGTTCTTCCTAACCAGTCCCTCAACAGCTCTCTGACTGAGCTCCACCCTCACTGGGTCTTCAGAGGAGAGGAAGGCTGAGGAGGGATGGAAGGATGAATGGATCAGTCAGTCAATAAAGTGTAGAGCTGCTGTCTATGCTGTCTGACAAAATCACAATTTTAGTAGTTCATTAAAGTAAATAAGGCTTTATGACTGCTGAATACCAACTATCAATCACTTAGATCATGTATTTTCAGGTAGAGATACATCCTTGGGACGTCCCTAGCACGTTGAAGTTGACATTTAAAATGGTTAAGGTTAGGGTTTAGGGTAGGGATGTCCCAAGGATCCCAGATAGCATTGACCATTGTGCATTCTTCTGTCTCTTTTACATAGCAAGTGATGGGTTCTGACTTCTGAACTTTTAAATATGAAATATCCTTATTATGTGAAATTGAATGAAACAATAATGTATGTTGATGCTAATATGATGTACAATATTCCATCATGTATCTATATGATAACAATAGAGTAATATATTTAATATGATGTACAATATTCCATGATGTTTCTATATGATAACAATAGAGTAATATATTTAATATGATGTACAATATTCCATGATGTTTCTATATGATAACAATAGAGCAATATATTTAATATGATGTACAATATTCCATGATGTTTCTATATGATAACAATAGAGTAATATATTTAATATGTACAATATTCCATAATGTTTCTATATGATAACAATAGAATAATATATTTAATATGCCATATAGTATTTTTTAACAGTTTCACTAATTAACTTATTCATTATGATTCAACGTCAGTTCACCGTCTCACCTCATACTGTATTGGAGCAGCAGCAGCTGACTGCCCGGTTCAACGTCAGTTCACCGTCTCACTTCATACTGTATTGGAGCAGCAGCAGCTGACTGCCCGGTTCAACGTCAGTTCACCGTCTCACTTCATACTGTATTGGAGCAGCAGCAGCTGACTGCCCAGTTCAACGTCAGTTCACCGTCTCACCTCATACTGTATTGGAGCGGCAGCAGCTGACTGCCCGGTTCAACATCAGTTCACCGTCACCTCATACTGTATTGGAGCAGCAGCAGCTGACTGCCCGGTTCAACGTCAGTTCACTGTCTCACCTCATATTGTATTGGAGCAGCAGCAGCTGACTGCTCAGTTCAACGTCAGTTCACCGTCTCACCTCATACTGTATTGGAGCAGCAGCAGCTGACTGCCCGGTTCAACATCAGTTCACTGTCTCACCTCATACTGTATTGGAGCAGCAGCAGCTGACTGCCCGGTTCAACATCAGTTCACCGTCTCACCTCATACTGTATTGGAGCAGCAGCAGCTGACTGCCCGGTTCAACATCAGTTCAACGTCTCACCTCATACTGTATTGGAGCAGCAGCAGCTGACTTGATTGTTGATGCTAACCAGCATGTTTTGAATCTGAGAGTAAATAGAGCTGACTACAACTCTAAAAATGAAGGGTTCAACTGGAGTTGTTCTCAGATCCCCTAAGAACCGTAGGGTTCTTGGTCAATGAAAAACAGCCCCAAAAGGTTCTTCAAAGAACTTGTTAGAAGGTGGGTTCATCGAGGAACCTCCGTTGTTGCTGGACTTCTTCCGGGAACTTCGCAATTACAACTGAAAACGATGGTGACAAGTTTGGATGCGACAACAAGTTTAAAAAGGTTAAGTTGGGTTGATGTTTGGCTCTGAATATGTCTCGAAATAATTTATATATAATAATATTACATACTAATAATGAATAACGAAGACAATGATGGTTTTCTGTGAATACCTTCCATAACGTTACTATAGCTAATTACCGTAAATATTAGAAAGCCGGGTTTGACCGTCGGCGTTGTATGAGCTACAGTACAGTACCGTTATCTAGCTAGCTAACGTTATGTCCTAACTAGGCACAACTAGGTTTGGATTATTTCCCTCAACTACATTCTTTCACATATATTGTATATCGTTTCCATAAAGCTAACATGGCTTTACACTCATTAACATAAGTTTACAATCTAGAGCAGTTCTCACTTTTGTGATAATGAACTAGATAACGTTAACTAACTAACTAAGGACGGTGACCTGTCCAGACGAGATGTTACAACGAACTGAATCGTCAATGGAGGTCTTCCTCTTTATATAGCCTGCTACAGCATGCAATACTATTAACTCACAAGGGGGCATAACGTTACAATACTATCCCATTTTGGAAACGTTACAAGGACAATAAGATCCCATTTTGGAAACGTTACATGGACAATACTATCCCATTTTGGTAACGTTACATGGACAATACTATCCCATTTTGGAAACGTTACAAGGACAATACTATCCCATTTTGGAAACGTTACATGTACAATACTATCCCATTTTGGAAACGTTACATGTACAATACTATCCCATTTTGGAAACGTTACATGTACAATACTATCCCATTTTGGAAACGTTACATGGACAATACTATCCCATTTTGGAAACGTTACATGTCCGCCCCCTTGTGGAGGGAAATTAATATCTTAGATGGTAGCTGTAGATGGGATTCAAATGCATAATGGTATTAATACAGTGTCTAGACTACCTCTTTTGTATAAATGCCCTTCAGAATCCAAACACAGTATTGCCACGCAGCAAAATGTTGTGTATAATCTTTCAAGTCAGCCTGATAAAATATTGAACAATTTGTGTACAAAGATATCTTGAAATGTGATATTAGGCCTGTATGGCAGTACTTTTACTGTATGGCAGTACTGTATTGGCTAGTGCTTTCTCCAATATGTTCTTCTATTTTGCATTACATTGTATGTCGATGCCATTTATCTTTCAATATTTATTTAATATATATATATTTTAATGCTTGTAAGACTATTCTTTGACACATTTTCTCTTCCTTTGAAATTCTTATAGGACAGAACATGGACACAATGCAATTGGGATCAAGAAGAAGGTACAGATCTGTTGTAGGACAGCTGCATTTGAAGTGTACATTTAACCTACATAGCAGTCAATACAAACTGAAATCTATTAGCATACAAATGTGTGCAAATTATCTTTCAGATCTTCTCAGAAATGAATCAAGTCCATGGAATGGATATAGACAAAAAGATAATTCAAGGACTATCAGAGGTAGAGAGGCGAGGCAGGGGTGAGGACATCATCCTGCTATTTTGACAGTCCCTGAAGGACAATACAGAAGAGGGATTTGCTCTTATTCCTTCCCTTTCTCTAATGTATTTTGTAATAAAATGATCAAGTGTAGTAAGATCATTGCTTTACTTTACTAGGACCGGAGACCACAGCAGTGATTCTGCTCTTGCCCTACCTCTTCAATGAGGACCCGAGTGGCCTTTATGTCCGTGACAAGGTATGCCTATGCACCAATCATCTGTTTCTTCATAAACATTGGTGTGCATGCGATATAAAACTACAGCTGAACATTTACGTTCAAGTACGTTGAAATTAAATATTTTTATTTTCAACTAAAACCAAACTTATATTGTACGTCAGGCATAGTCTTATTTTCAACGACATTTTGCTAGGTGGGATATCCCCAATGTCACAGTTTAAACGTGTCCAAATCAATAGTCCAAATGCAGAAACAGTTTGTGATAAATTGAAAACCTAAATGTAAAATGTGCTATATACACAAACATCTGCCACAATAATCATATTACTTAAACAAACACCTTATAAACTGCACAAGCACCAGAAACGCTGTTCTTTTAACAAGTAGCAATAAATCACTGATATCGATTAGGGGGGACATCAGGTTGTACGTGCTGTTGAAACTAACACAACTAAAAAAACACATGGAAATGGGAGATATATTTTACCTCACTGGTTAGAGACAGTCAGCTACATATTGGAGTGATGCATTTAAATGTAGGGGTTGCTAAACAAAGGAACACAACCCTTATTTGTCATAACTCATCGATATTATGTTGAAATCAGTTGATTCTGGGAATAATGTGTACATAACTGGTTAGAGGACAACTCTTTTTTTGTTAGTCACTTTGTGTTAAATCACATAAATAGTACTCTTTCAATTCAGAGCCTGGATTTCCCCCAATGAGCCTAATGTCCATATCATGTTGAAATCAATTCGCAAACGTTTAGGGTTCTACATTGTGACATTCTGACTGACTTACTGCAGAGTATATTAATATACTATATATTAAAACATTCTACATTGAGACATTAAAATACTCTTACTACAATGTTAAAACATTCTACATTGTGACATTAATTCATTGATATCATGAAACAACTCCTTCATATATAAATGTTCTGATATTTGATCAGAGATCTTTTATCAGATTATCTCTGGTCACAGCTAAGACGTTTCTCTCCTGTGTGTGTTCTCTGGTGCACTGTCAGATGGCCAGATCGAACAAAACTCTTCCCACATTGATCACAGCTAAACGGTTTCTCTCCTGTGTGTGTTCTCTGGTGCAGTGTCAGATCTCCAGATTGACTAAAACTCTTCCCACATTGATCACAGCTATAAGGTTTCTCTCCTGTGTGTGTTCTATGGTGTTTAGTTAGACAGCTAGAAGAAGAAAAACTCTTCCCACATTGACCACAGCTATAAGATTTCTCTCCTGTGTGTGTTCTCTGGTGTGATACCAGATGGCAAGATTGACCAAAACTCTTCCCACATTGACCACAGCTAAACGGTTTCTCTCCTGTGTGTGTTCTCTGGTGCACTGTCAGAGAACCAGATTGACTAAAACTCATCGCACATTGATCACAGCTATAAGGTTTCTCTCCTGTGTGTGTTCTATGGTGTTTAGTTAGACTGCTAGAAGAAGAAAAACTCTTCCCACATTGATCACAGATGTAAGGTTTCTCTCCTGTGTGTATTCTCTGGTGTACAGTCAGATGGCCAGATGTAGAACATCTCTTCCCACATTGACCACAGCTATAAGGTTTCTCTCCTGTGTGTGTTCTCTGGTGCAGAGTCAGAGAGCCAGATGTTGAAAAACTCTTTCCACATTGACCACAGCTAAAAGGTTTCTCTCCTGTGTGGATTCTCTGATGAATTTTAATGCCTGATGAGGTGAATCTCTTCCCACAGTCAGAGCAGCGGTGAGATTTCTTCCCTGTGGGTCTCCACTGGTGTTTCTTGAGGTGTTCTGATGTGGAGAGACTCTTCTCTGCCTCTTCAGCATCATGTTGTTGATGAGGCTCCCCAGAGGATCCACGATAGTCCCGTATCTCTCCTGTGTGAACAACAAAGTCAGACGGTTAAAGGCCCACAACAGCATAAATCCACTGTTTATTTGAGGTAAAAGGTGATGCCCAGAGGTCTGTTAAATTACTTTACAATTGTCTTAAGACAGTCAAAACCTAAGCCGTGTGGCAGACGACCTTTGATCTCCAAAAAAGGCCCCTTTCTGTATTTGCTAAAATTGCAGCACGAGGGCGATGCGCACACAATTTGATTGCAGAAACACCTCCCTGCTAATGAGGAAACCGCTAGTTATGGATGTAGTATATCTGGTAATGAGGAAACCACTAGTTTTGGATGTAGTATATCTGGTAATGAGGAAACCACTAGTTATGGATGTAGTATATCTGGTAATGAGGAAACCACTAGTTATGGATGTAGTATATCTGGTAATGAGGAAACCACTAGTTATGGATGTAGTATATCTGGTAATGAGGAAACCACTAGATATGGATGTAGTATATCTGGTAATGAGGAAACCACTAGTTATGGATGTAGTATATCTGTCTGGAACAAAAATGGTGAACAAAGATTTTAGTTTTCCACAATGTATTCTGAATATTACAGCGCAAGATCAGGAGTGCTACTGAAGGAAACTCACATTAAGCTCTGTGTCTATTCACTAATTCACCACTGTGGGGGAAAACACAGGGGAGTTCTCATAAGCTGACAGCAAAAATAGCCGGATAGCAGGTTGCTTATGAGTGCATTTCACATTACTATTGGATTACAACTGTTACGCTCGTTTGAATCTCCTGCTTAATATGTTTGTGTTATTGTCGCAAATCAACTGCTTTATACTTATAAAACATTTCAACCAGTAAAATGCTCTTTAGCTAGCTTTGCCATCAGCGTGAAACTGAGGGTTTGTACATTAAGTGTTTAACAAATTGGCCCACAACTTCACCTAACAACAACATAGACCTACTGTAGGACCCATAACGTCACCTAACAATAACATAGACCTACTGTAGGACCCATAACTTCACCTAACAACAACATAGACCTACTGTAGGACCCATAACTTCACCTAACAATAACATAGACCTACTGTAGGACCCATAACTTCACCTAACAACAACATAGACCTACTGTAGGACCCATAACAACAACATAGACCTACTGTAGGACCCATAACAACAACATAGACCTACTGTAGGACCCAAAACAATAACATAGACCTACTGTAGGACCCAAAACTTCACCTAACAACAACATAGACCTACTGTAGGACCCATAACAACAACATAGACCTACTGTAGGACCCATAACTTCACCTAACAACAACATAGACCTACTGTAGAACCCATAACTTCACCTAACAACAACATAGACCTACTGTAGGACCCATAACAACAATATAGACCTACTTTAGGACCCATAACTTCACCTAACAACAACATAGACCTACTGTAGGACCCATAACTTCACCTAACAACAACATAGACCTACTGTAGGACCCATAACTTCACCTAACAACAGCATAGACCTACTGTAGGACCCATAACAATAACATAGACCTACTGTAGGACCCATAACTTCACCTAACAACAACATAGACCTACTCTAGGACCCATAACAACAACATAGACCTACTGTAGGACCCATAACAACAACATAGACCTACTGTAGGACCCATAACAATAACATAGACCTACTGTAGGACCCATAACAACAACATAGACCTACTGTAGGACCCATAACAACAACATAGACCTACTGTAGGACCCATAACAATAACATAGACCTACTGTAGGACCCATAACTTCACCTAACAATAACATAGACCTACTGTAGGACCCATAACTTCACCTAACAACAACACAGACCTACTGTAGGACCCATAACAACAACATAGACCTACTGTAGGACCCATAACTTCACCTAACAATAACATAGACCTACTGTAGGACCCATAACTTCACCTAACAATAACATAGACCTACTGTAGGACCCATAACTTCACCTAACAATAACATAGACCTACTGTAGGACCCATAACTTCACCTAACAACAACATAGACCTACTGTAGGACCCATAACTTCCCCTAACAACAACATAGACCTACTGTAGGACCCATAACTAACTAACCTAACAACAACACTTAAAAAAAACACTTACGTAAAAAAAAAAGCTTTTAACATATAACTATTTCTCTCAATACCATTTGTATTTAATTAACATTTTTATTTAATATATTTTTGTATCTTTATTTTACTAGGCAAGTCAGTTAAGAACAAATTCGTATTTTCAATGACAGCCTAGGAACAGTGGGTTAACTGCCTGTTTAGGGGTAGAACGACAGATTTGTACCTTATCAGCTTGGGGATTTGAACTTGCAACCTTTCGGTTACTCGTCCAACGCTCGAACCACTAGGCTACCCTGCCACCCCGAATGTTCTCATAGGCACTATAGTATTGCCAGCCTAATCTTGGGAGTTGATAGGCTTGAAGTCATGAACAGAACTGTGCTTCAAGAATTGCGAAGAGCTGCTGGCAAACGCATGAAAGTGCTGTTTGAATGAATGCTTACGAGCCTGCTGCTGCCTACCACCGCTCAGTCAGACTGCTCTATCAAATATCAAATCATAGACTTAATTATAATAAACACAGAAATACGAGCCTTAGGTCATATTCAATTTAATACCGCTCTTCACCGACCCAGGAAGGGGCGGGGACAAACAGGTGTTGTACCTCGTTTCCCTCCTTCAGGGAACAGTAATTATAGTCATAAAGGTACACTCCCTTTCAGTTGATTTCGGTACAACATACTATGGGGAAATACAATCATTCCCCATGCCGACCAAAACGGATACTAAATGAAACGGCCCCTGGCAGACCACCCAGACCTGACCCTGCAAGATGCGTCAGTTTTGTAAATTTATTCATTGTCTTTTGTTTGAAACACTCCTGTCAATGTTGAGTAAGGATGCACACCTGATTACCCATATAGTAGTAGGACTAGTCTACCTGGTTACACATATAGAAGTAGGACTAGTCTACCTGGTTACACATATAGAAGGACTAGTCTACCTTGTTACACATATAGAAGTAGGACTAGTCTACCTGGTTACACATATAGAAGTAGGACTAGTCTACCTGGTTACACATATAGAAGTAGGACTAGTCTACCTGGTTACACATATAGAAGTAGGACTAGTCTACCTGGTTACACATATAGAGGTAGGACTAATCTACCTGATTACACATATAGAAGTAGGACTAGTCTACCTGATTACACATATAGAGGTAGGACTAATCTACCTGATTACACATATAGAAGTAGGACTAGTCTACCCAACAACACATATAGAAGTAGGACTAGTCTACCTGATTACACATATAGAAGTAGGACTAGTCTACCTGGTTACACATATAGAAGTAGGACTAGTCTACCTGGTTACACATATAGAAGTAGGACTAGTCTACCTGATTACTCATATAGTAGTAGGACTAGTCTACCTGGTTACACATATAGAAGTAGGACTAGTCTACCTGGCTACACATATAGAAGTAGGACTAGTCTACCTGGTTACACATATAGAAGTAGGACTAGTCTACCTGGTTACACATATAGAAGTAGGACTAGTCTACCTGGTTACACATATAGAGGTAGGACTAGTCTACCTAGTTACACATAGAGAAGTAGGACTAGTCTACCTGTCCTGCGCGCAAATGTAGGCGCCGGAAGAACTTCCTTCATTGACTTCCGGCGCCGACCAAGATGGCCGCCTCGCTTCGCGTTCCTTGGAAAATATGCAGTATTTTGTTTTTTTATGTGTTATTCCTTACATTGGTACCCCAGGTAATCTTAGGTTTCATTACATACAGTCGGGAGGAATTACTGAATATAAGAGCAACGTCAACTCACCATCGTTCCAACCAGGAATATGACTTTCCCGAAACGGATCCAGTGTTTTGCCTTCCACCCAATACAATGGATCTGATCCCAGCCGGCGACCCTATGCGACGCCGTAAAAGGGGCAAACGTAGCGGTCTCCTGGTCAGGCTTCGGAGACGGGCACATCGCGCTCCACTCCCTAGCATACTACTCGCCAATGTCCAGTCTCTTGACAATAAGGTTGATAAAATCCGAGCAAGGGTTACATTCCAGAGAGACATCAGGGATTGTAACGTTCTCTGCTTCACGGAAACATGGCTAACTCAAGAGACGATAACGGAGTCGGTGCAGCCAGCTGGTTTCTTCACGCATCGCGCCGACAGAAACAAACATCTTTCTGGTAAGAAGAGGGGCGGGAGTGTATGCCTTATGATCAACGAGACGTGGTGTGATCATAACAACATACAGGAACTCAAGTCATTCTGTTCACCGGATCTAGAATTCCTCACAATCAAATGTCGACCGCATTATCTACCAAGGGAATTCTCTTCGATTATAATCACAGCAGTATATATTCCCCCCCAAGCAGACACATCGATGGCCCTGAACGAACTTTATCTCTTTGTAAACTGGAAACCACACACCCTGAGGCTGCATTCATCGTAGCTGGGGATTTTAACAAGGCTAATCTGAAAACAAAACTCCCTAAATTCTATCAGCATATCGATTGTGCTACCAGGGCTGGTAAAACCCTGGATCATTGTTACACTAACTTCCAGCGACGCATATAAGGCCCTCCCCCGCCCTCCTTTCGGAAAAGCTGACCACGACTCCATTTTGTTGCTTCCAGCCTACAAACAGAAGCTAAAACAACAAGCTCCCGCGCTCAGGTCTGTTCAACACTGGTCCGACCAATCTGATTCCACGCTTCAAGACTGCTTCGATCACGCGGATTGGAATATGTTCCGCATTGCGTCCAACAACAACATTGACGAATATGCTGATTCGGTGAGCGAGTTCATTAGAAAGTGCATTGACGATGTCGTACCCACAGCAACGATTAAAACATTCCCAAACCAGAAACCGTGGATTGACGGCAGCATTCGCGTGAAACTGAAAGCGCGAACAACTGCTTTTAACAGGGCAAGGTGACCGGAAACATGACCGAATACAAACAGTGTAGCTATTCTCTCCGCAAGGCAATCAAACAAGCTAAGTCCCAGTATAGAGACAAAGTAGAGTCGCAATTCAACAGCTCAGACACAAGAGGTATGTGGCAGGGTCTACAGTCAATCACGGATTACAAAAAGAAAACCAGCCCCGTCGCGGACCAGGATGTCTTGCTCCCAGACAGGCTAAATATGTTTTTTGCTCGCTTTGAGGACAATACAGTGCCACTGACACGGCCCGGTACCAAAACCTGCGGGCTCTCCTTCACTGCAGCCGAGGTGGGTAAAACATTTAACCGTGTTAACCCTCGCAAGGCTGCAGGCCCAGACGGCATTCCCAGCCGCGTCCTCAGAGCATGCGCAGACCAGCTGGCTGGTGTATTTACGGACATATTCAATCAAACCTTATCCCAGTCTGCTGTTCCCACATGCTTCAAGAGGGCCACCATTGTTCCTGTTCCCAAGAAAGCTAAGGTAACTGAGCTAAACGACTACCGCCCCGTAGCACTCACTTCCGTCATCATGAAGTGCTTTGAGAGACTAGTCAAGGACCATATCACCTCCACCCTACCGGACACCCTAGACCCAATCCAATTTGCTTACCGACCCAATAGGTCCACAGACGACGCAATCGCAACCACACTGCACACTGCCCTAACCCATCTGGATAAGAGGAATACCTATGTGAGAATGCTGTTCATCGACTACAGCTCAGCATTTAACACCATAGTACCCTCCAAACTCGTCATCAAGCTCGAGACCCTGGGTCTCGACCCCGCCCTGTGCAACTGGGTCCTGGACTTCCTGACGGGCCGCCCCCAGGTGGTGAGGGTAGGTAACAACATCTCCACCCCGCTGATCCTCAACACTGGGGCCCCACAAGGGTGCGTTCTGAGCCCTCTCCTGTACTCCCTGTTCACCCACGACTGCGTGGCCATGCACACCTCCAACTCAATCATCAAGTTTGCGGATGACACTACAGTGGTAGGCTTGATTACCAACAACGACGAGACGGCCTACAGGGAGGAGGTGAGGGCCCTCGGAGTGTGGTGTCAGGATAATAACCTCACACTCAATGTCAACAAAACAAAGGAGATAATTGTGGACTTCAGGAAACAGCAGAGGGAGCACCCCCCTATCCACATCGACGGGACAGTAGTGGAGAAGGTGGAAAGTTTTAAGTTCCTCGGTGTACACATCACGGACAAACTGAATTGGTCCACCCACACAGACAGCGTTGTGAAGAAGGCGCAGCAGCGCCTCTTCAACCTCAGGAGGCTGAAGAAATTCGGCTTGTCACCAAAAGCACTCACAAACTTCTACAGATGCACAATCGAGAGCATCCTGTCGGGCTGTATCACCGCCTGGTACGGCAACTGCTCCGCCCACAACCGTAAGGCTCTCCAGAGGGTAGTGAGGTCTGCACAACGTATCACCGGGGGCAAACTACCTGCCCTCCAGGACACCTACACCACCCGATGTCACAGGAAGGCCATAAAGATCATCAAGGACAACAACCACCCAAGCCACTGCCTGTTCACCCCGCTACCATCCAGAAGGCGAGGTCAGTACAGGTGCATCAAATCAGGGACCGAGAGACTGAAAAACAGCTTCTATCTCAAGGCCATCAGACTGTTAAACAGCCACCACTAACATTTAGCGGCCGCTGCCAACATACTGACTCAACTCCAGCCACTTTAATATGGGAATTGATGGAATTATGTAAAAATGTACCACTAGCCACTTTAAACAATGCCACTTAATATAATGTTTACATACCCTACATTACCCATCTCATATGTATATACTGTACTCTATATCATCTACTGCATCTTGCCATCTTTATGTAATACATGTATCACTAGCCACTTTAAACTATGCCACTTTATGTTTACATACCCTACATTACTCATCTCATATGTATATACTGTACTCTATACCATCTACTGCATCCTGCCTATGCCGTTCTGTACCATCACTCATTCATATATCTTTATGTACATATTCTTTATTACATTTACATTTAAGTCATTTAGCAGACGCTCTTATCCAGAGCGACTTACAAATTGGTGCATTCACCTTATGACATCCAGTGGAACAGCCACTTTACAATAGTGCATCTAGATCTTTTAAGGGGGGGGGGGGGGGGGGGGCAGAAGGATTGCTTTATCCTAGGTATTCCTTGAAGAGGTGGGGTTTCAGGTGTCTCCGGAAGGTGGTGATTGACTCCGCTGTCCTGGCGTCGTGAGGGAGTTTGTTCCACCATTGGGGTGCCAGAGCAGCGAACAGTTTTGACTGGGCTGAGCGGGAACTGTACTTCCTCAGTGGTAGGGAGGCGAGCAGGCCAGAGGTGGATGAACGCAGTGCCCTTGTTTGGGTGTAGGGCCTGATCAGAGCCTGAAGGTACTGAGGTGCCGTTCCCCTCACAGCTCCGTAGGCAAGCACCATGGTCTTGTAGCGGATGCGAGCTTCAACTGGAAGCCAGTGGAGAGAGCGGAGGAGCGGGGTGACGTGAGAGAACTTGGGAAGGTTGAACACCAGCCGGGCTGCGGCGTTCTGGATGAGTTGTAGGGGTTTAATGGCACAGGCAGGGAGCCCAGCCAACAGCGAGTTGCAGTAATCCAGACGGGAGATGACAAGTGCCTGGATTAGGACCTGCGCCGCTTCCTGTGTGAGGCAGGGTCGTACTCTGCGGATGTTGTAGAGCATGAACCTACAGGAACGGGCCACCGCCTTGATGTTGGTGGAGAACGACAGGGTGTTGTCCAGGATCACGCCAAGGTTCTTAGCGCTCTGGGAGGAGGACACAATGGAGTTGTCAACCGTGATGGCGAGATCATGGAACGGACAGTCCTTCCCCGGGAGGAAGAGCAGCTCCGTCTTGCCGAGGTTCAGCTTGAGGTGGTGATCCGTCATCCACACTGATATGTCTGCCAGACATGCAGAGATGCGATTCGCCACCTGGTCATCAGAAGGGGGAAAGGAGAAGATTAATTGTGTGTCGTCTGCATAGCAATGATAGGAGAGACCATGTGAGGTTATGACAGAGCCAAGTGACTTGGTGTATAGCGAGAATAGGAGAGGGCCTAGAACAGAGCCCTGGGGGACACCAGTGGTGAGAGCGCGTGGTGAGGAGACAGATTCTCGCCACGCCACCTGGTAGGAGCGACCTGTCAGGTAGGACGCAATCCAAGCGTGGGCCGCGCCGGAGATGCCCAACTCGGAGAGGGTGGAGAGGAGGATCTGATGGTTCACAGTATCGAAGGCAGCCGATAGGTCTAGAAGGATGAGAGCAGAGGAGAGAGAGTTAGCTTTAGCAGTGCGGAGCGCCTCCGTGATACAGAGAAGAGCAGTCTCAGTTGAGTGACTAGTCTTGAAACCTGACTGATTTGGATCAAGAAGGTCATTCTGAGAGAGATAGCAGGAGAGCTGGCCAAGGACGGCACGTTCAAGAGTTTTGGAGAGAAAAGAAAGAAGGGATACTGGTCTGTAGTTGTTGACATCGGAGGGATCGAGTGTAGGTTTTTTCAGAAGGGGTGCAACTCTCGCTCTCTTGAAGACGGAAGGGACGTAGCCAGCGGTCAAGGATGAGTTGATGAGCGAGGTGAGGTAAGGTAGAAGGTCTCCGGAAATGGTCTGGAGGAGAGAGGAGGGGATAGGGTCAAGCGGGCAGGTTGTTGGGCGGCCGGCCGTCACAAGACGCGAGATTTCATCTGGAGAGAGAGGGGAGAAAGAGGTCAAAGCACAGGGTTGGGCAGTGTGAGCAGAACCAGCGGTGTCGTTTGACTTAGCAAACGAGGATCGGATGTCGTCGACCTTCTTTTCAAAATGGTTGACGAAGTCGTCTGCAGAGAGGGAGGAGGGGGGGGGAGGGGGAGGAGGATTCAGGAGGGAGGAGAAGGTGGCAAAGAGCTTCCTAGGGTTAGAGGCAGATGCTTGGAATTTAGAGTGGTAGAAAGTGGCTTTAGCAGCAGAGACAGAAGAGGAAAATGTAGAGAGGAGGGAGTGAAAGGATGCCAGGTCCGCAGGGAGGCGAGTTTTCCTCCATTTCCGCTCGGCTGCCCGGAGCCCTGTTCTGTGAGCTCGCAATGAGTCGTCGAGCCACGGAGCGGGAGGGGAGGACCGAGCCGGCCTGGAGGATAGGGGACATAGAGAGTCAAAGGATGCAGAAAGGGAGGAGAGGAGGGTTGAGGAGGCAGAATCAGGAGATAGGTTGGAGAAGGTTTGGGCAGAGGGAAGAGATGATAGGATGGAAGAGGAGAGAGTAGCGGGGGAGAGAGAGCGGAGGTTGGGACGGCGCGATACCATCCGAGTAGGGGCAGTGTGGGAAGTGTTGGATGAGAGCGAGAGGGAAAAGGATACAAGGTAGTGGTCGGAGACTTGGAGGGGAGTTGCAATGAGGTTAGTGGAAGAACAGCATCTAGTAAAGATGAGGTCAAGCGTATTGCCAGCCTTGTGAGTAGGGGGGGAAGGTGAGAGGGTGAGGTCAAAAGAGGAGAGGAGTGGGAAGAAGGAGGCAGAGAGGAATGAGTCAAAGGTAGACATGGGGAGGTTAAAGTCACCCAGAACTGTGAGAGGTGAGCCGTCCTCAGGAAAGGAGCTTATCAAGGCATCAAGCTCATTGATGAACTCTCCAAGGGAACCTGGAGGGCGATAAATGATAAGGATGTTAAGCTTGAAAGGGCTGGTAACTGTGACAGCATGGAATTCAAAGGAGGCGATAGACAGATGGGTAAGGGGAGAAAGAGAGAATGACCACTTGGGAGAGATGAGGATCCCGGTGCCACCACCCCGCTGACCAGAAGGTCTCGGGGTGTGCGAGAACACATGGGCAGACGAAGAGAGAGCAGTAGGAGTAGCAGTGTTATCTGTGGTGAGCCATGTTTCCGTCAGTGCCAGGAAGTCGAGGGACTGGAGGGACGCATAGGCTGAGATGAGCTCTGCCTTGTTGGCCGCAGATCGGCAGTTCCAGAGGCCACCGGAGACCTGGAACTCCACGTGGGTCGTGCGGGCTGGGACCACCAGGTTAGGGTGGGCGCGGCCACGCGGTGTGAAGCGTTTGTATGGTCTGTGCAGAGAGGAGAGAACAGGGATAGACAGACACATGGTTGACAGGCTACAGAAGAGGCTACGCTAATGCAATGGAGATTAGAATGACAAGTGGGCTACACGTCTCGAATGTTCAGAAAGTTAAGCTTACGTTGCAAAAAAATAAAAATAAAATACAAGATCTTATTGACTAAAATGATATAGTACTGCTGGCTGGTGAAGTAGCCTGGCTAGCAGTGGCTACGTTGTTGAAAGTGAAGCTGGCTAGGTAACCTCGACAATTTCACTAAATTTCTCTAAACTACACAATTATCATGGATACAAGGACAGCAAAGACAACTAGCTAACACTACGCTAATCAAGTCGTCCCGTTGTAGTGTAAGTTTCTACAGTGCTGCTATTCGGTAGAAGTTGGCTAGGTAGGAGGACGGCAGCGCGGCAGGCGAAAAATAGCTGGCTAGCTAACCGATAATTACTCAAAGCTACACAATTATCTTAGATAAAAAGATAGCAAAGAAAACTATGTAGCTAGCTAACACTACACAAGTCAAGTCGTTCCGTTGTAATGTAATCGTTTCTACCGTGCTGCTAATCGGTGGCTAGCTGGCTAGTTAGCAGGGTTGACTACGTTACGTTACGTTACGTTAGGGCGAGAATACCTGGCTAGCGAACCTCAGCGAACCTTGATAACTACACAAGTATCACCGATACAAAGACGGCTATGGAGCCAGCTAAGTAGCTAGCTAAGATCGAACAAATACAAATCAAAGATAGCAAAGACAACTGTGTAGTCAGCCAACACTACACTGATCAAGTCGTTCCGTTGTAATGCACTCGTTTCTACAATGCTGCTATTCGGTGGCAAGCTGGCTAGCTAGCAGTGTTGGCTACGTTGCGTTACGTTAGGGCGAAAATAGCTGGCTGGCGAACCTCAATAACTACACAATTATGTTTGATGCAAAGACGGCTATGTAGCTAGCTAAGATCAAACAAATCAAACCGTTGTACTGTAGTGAAAATGAAAATCAGACCGTTGTACTATATGTACTACTATTATCCCTTTACACTTGTATGTATAAGGTAGTAGTTGTGGAATTGTTAGGTTAGATTACTTGTTGGTTATTACTGCATTGTCGGAACTAGAAGCACAAGCATTTCGCTACACTCGCATTAACATATGCTAACCATGTGTATGTGACAAATAAAATTTGATTTGATTTGATTTGACAACTGTGCCCATTTGGGGATGTCTGATGGTATTACATCATATAGAAGTAGGACAAGTCTACCTGGTTACATATATAGAAGTAGGACTAGTCTACCTGGTTACACATATAGAAGTAGAACTAGTCTACCTGGTTACACATATAGAAGTAGGACAAGTCTACCTGGTTACATATATAGAAGTAGGACTAGTCTACCTGGTTACACATATAGAAGTAGAACTAGTCTACCTGGTTACACATATAGAAGTAGGACTAGTCTACCTGGTTACACATATAGAAGTAGGACTAGTCTACCTGGTTACACATATAGAAGTAGGACTAGTCTACCTGTCCTGCGCGCAAATGTAGGCCTATAAATGTACCCATTTGGGGATGTCTGATAGTATTTCTGATTGTCTTAACGCACCACCACTAATGAGTTGTGGAGCTTTTCAAAGTAATGTTTTATTCACCTCAAACAGAAAATAAACAAAGTCTAATCAAAATCAATTGCAAATGACAATAGTTCCTCAAAGTATTTGAAAAATATTTCCAGCTCTCACCCTTTCAATAACCACTCGGCATGAAAAGGAAAAATGTAATGCTCTGATCCAGTGGAAATGTCATAAAATACCCAATTACTTCTTATCCTTTGCACAAATAGCCAACAGCTGTGTCTGTCCCGAACTCACTGGCGTGGGAAACTAACAGCCCAGAATATGTTATACAATGTTGCAAGCTCGCTATCTCGAGTTTTGGGCCGACCCAGGTGATAGTTGATACAATGTTTCAAGATCGTTGTAGACAGGCCATTTGCAGCAAATGTGATTTTTGGATATTTTCTACCTGCAGGCTGCAATGTTTTTATTTGTTGGCTTTATGTAGGCTATTTTTACATAGTTGGCAATGGCAGTGAAAGTCACTTTTAGATTTGTATAATTTTAATTTAGATTAAATGTAGATTAACCACAGACAATGATTTTGAGATACTACTATAAATGAAATGAAACTGTTCCACGAAAATGTTTATATGAAAATCATAACTGGCACGCGGATTGGTAGAAATGGTCAGATAACTTGGCACTCCAAATGGAAAAGGTTGCCGACCGCTGGCGTAGCCCATTACAGGAAACTTCAGGAGCATAACGGCAGAATTTCTCTCTCTTCTGGTTAGGTTAACTTGATCTCTGGCTCCCTCGAGGCATTTGTGTGTCTTAATTATTTAATCAAACAGCGTGCTTAAAGCATCAGACCAGTTCAGTACATATAGTTGATTTAATTAAAACACATGGGGTGTGTCTATATATGGAAAAATACATGTTATAACATTTCAACCAATCGTTTGGTAGAAAGAACAGACGACTCTTGGTTGACCAAGATGTACTTTAGGTGGGGACACAAGAACATGATTTTGGGGGCAACGCAGGAGTGGCTTCGGTAGAAGTCTCTGAATGTCCTTGAGTGACCCAGCCAGAGCCCGGACTTGAGCCCGATCTAACATCTCTGGAGAGAACTGAAAATAGCTGTGCAGTAATGTTCCCCATCCAACCTGACAGAGCTAGAGAGGATCTGGAGAGAAGGATGGGAGAAACTCCCCAAATGCAGGTGTGCCAAATAAATTAGCTAAATGAAAGAGGGAAAAAAAATAATTTGATCAATTTTAGAATAAGGCTTTAAAGTAACAAAACATGGAAAAAAGTCAAGGGGTCTGAATACTTTCCCGAATGCACTGTATACAGCACCACCTCCCCCATAAGCATTCCTGTCTTTTCTGTAGATGTTATATCCCTGTGTTGCTACTGCTGGATCAAAGGAATTATCTCAGTGAGTTTCAGAGATGAACAGTACAGTGCATTCCAAATTCAATAGGCAAGTAAACAAAAACGTTTTCAAATAAAAACTATTCCAGAAAATGTCAAAGCGTATATAACGCCCGTCCAAGAGACTGTCGACCAATCGCCTTCACGTTGTCATGCTGTGACACGCAGTTCTTAAGCTAATTCTCACGAAATCCCTTTTTAAAGTCAGGGTATGAGTCGAGAAACATGCCTATTGTCCTTGAAAGTACATAATGTCACGATTGCAAAGCTTTTCGATATTACAGAGAACAAGTAATTCATGCCAATGTTCTTTTCTTTTAGCTGTTAACCTCTAACGCCTCACAAACCCGGATCTGGGATCCCCCCCATCACAAAAGCTGACTAGCATAGCCTAGCCTAAAGTTACAGGGATATCATAAAATAAAATGTTCATGAAATCACAAGTCCAAGACACCAAATTAAAGATACACATCTTGTGATTCAAGCCATCATCTCTGATTTTTAAAATGTTTTACAGGGAAGACACAATATGTAAATCTATTAGCTAACCACGTTAGCAAAAGACAACACTTTTCTTACTCCACCATTTTCTTACTGCATCAGTAGCTATCACAAATTAGACCAAATAAAGATATAAATAGCCACTAACCAAGAAACAACCTCATCAGATGACAGTCTGATAACATATTTATTGTATAGCATAGGTTTTGTTAGAAAAATGTGCATATTTCAGGTATAAATCATAGTTTACAATTGCAGCCCCCATCACAACTCTCCCCAAAGCAACTAGAATAACTACAGAGACCATCGTGTATTAGCTAATTACTCATCATAAAACATTTCTTAAAAATACACAGTGTACAGCAGATGAAAGACACAGATCTTGTGAATATAGCCAATATTTCAGATTTTCTAAGTGTTTTACAGCGAAAACACAATATAGCGTTATCTTAGCTTACTACAATAGTCAGTCACACAGCAGCATTGATTCAAGGCAAAAATAGCAATAACGTTATAAACCACCAAACGCTATTAATTTTTTCACTAACCTTCTCAGAATTCTTCAGATGACAGTCCTGTAACATCATATTACACAATTCATATAGAGTTGGTTCGAAAATGTGCATATTTAGCCGCACAATTCGTGGTTACACAACGTGATTTGTGGGCAAAAAATCAAGCAATCTGTCCTGCGCCATCTTGGAAAGGCACCTATTCTTATCGAAAGCTATTCATAAACTTGACTAAAAAAATACAGGTTGGACAGCAATTGAAAGACAAATTAGTTCTTAATGCAATCGCTGAGTTAGATTTTTAAAATTAACGTTAGACATACAGTGTGCGTTACAGCCAGACTAGTGCCGCAATAATGGCG
This sequence comes from Salvelinus fontinalis, assembly GCF_029448725.1. Taxonomy (NCBI): domain Eukaryota; kingdom Metazoa; phylum Chordata; class Actinopteri; order Salmoniformes; family Salmonidae; genus Salvelinus; species Salvelinus fontinalis. The sequence continues at coordinate 724,311 of NW_026600250.1, forward strand.
TCACTAGTCGCCATTGTTGAGTTTACATTTTTCCACATAAAAACGGAATAACATCATAAATAGCTCTTACTTTTCGACGAGCTTCCATCAGAATCTTGGCCAAGTGGTCCTTTGTCCAAAAGAATTGTTGCTTGGTTGTAAAACGTCGTGTTCAACTTCGGAAATAGCAGCTAACAAGTAGCTATGAGGCCACAGCATGCCCAAATCTTCAAACTCAATACTAAGGAAATTCCGAAAATAGCAATATACTCGCATAAACTGATATAACTCGGTTTAAAATAACTTCGTTATGATGTTTCTAACACCTATAACGAATTAAATTACAGACGGATATATTTAAGGTCGATAACTGAGCGTTTGAAAATGGCATCCTGAGGTCTTGCTTTGCATCATGGCGAGCGTTGAAAAGAGAGGTCCTCTCGCTCCTTGGCCTTTTATAACCTTTGGGAACTACGCAGAAAGTCCATTCCACTTCTCATTGGTTACTGACATCCAGGGGAAGGCGGGTGCAGTTCATGTCGACCCATAGGATACAAACAGAGCTTTAAACTGATCTGAGAGCAGAGCCTAGTTTTCAGACCTTCGCAGTTCCTGTCATGGATTTCGCTGTAGAAAGAGTTCTGTTTCACCCACAGACATAATTCGAACGGTTTTAGAAACTAGAGAGTGTTTTCTATCCAATAGTAAGAATAATATGCATATTGTACGAGCAAGAATTGAGTACGAGGCCGTTTAAATTGGGTACGCTTTTGTGCTATGTCGAAATGGCACCCCCCTAGTGGCAAGAAGTTTTAATACGAATCGAAAGGAGTTTCCAATATCCTCATTTCTTAAAGTATTTCTGGTGAAAGCAAGTGATAGTGATACACAATCTAGGTCTATTTGAAACATTGCCATCCCATGGCAGCATTTACCAGCCACCAGGTTCAGAAGCTTTAAAACCACAAAAATATTTAAAACCCAATTCTATTTTTGCCCAAAATCAAGATGTAAATTATTCAAACTGAACATAATATTATTATTTAATATAATATTATTTTAGGCTATTTTAGTTTGAGTCAAAGATAGTTTTGGAATAGTTGTAATTTTTCAAACAGGTTTGCTGTTTTATTTCAGTTTACTAAATAGTTTTCCCCTAATTACTTGTTCTATAATAAGCATGGAGGTTTCCCCTATCAACCAGTCATAGGTACTGGTGACAAAGCGCCTCGTAACCTAGCTGGGAATGGGACAGACGGAACCCTTCTGTGGTAACAGACAGGGGCGATTTGTAATCAAATCTAATTCCCAGGAATGGGGTTCATATGAACCACAGAGACTGTGTGTGGGATAATAACATGGCCCTGTCCAACCCTGCTTGTTCCCTTGACTCCGCTACCAACCACCAATCTCCAACAGGACCCTTAACCTGTATCACTAGACACCTCATAGTGAGCTACAGGTAGGAATCAGCAATGAATCCCAAAAATGAGACACATCTGGGGAGGGGTGTCAGCAACATTTAAAAAAATATATATATAGTGTTTTATGACAAACCGTTTTTTACAAATCCGTCAAGACACCAACTTAAGACTTTACAGTGAAATGCTTTACTTACAAGCCCTTAACCAACAGTGCAGTTCAAGAAGAAGAAAACGTTTACCAAGTAGACTAAAATAAAAAGTAATAATAAAAAGTAACACAATGAGAATAACAATAACAAGGCAATATACAGGGGGCACCAGTACTGAGTCAGTGTGGAGGCTATATACAGGGGGCACCGGTACTGAGTCAGTGTGGAGGCTATATACAGGGGGCACCAGTACTGAGTCAGTGTGGAGGCTATATACAGGGGGCACCGGTACCGAGTCAGTGTGGAGGCTATATACAGGGGGCACTGGTACCGAGTCAGTGTGGAGGCTATATACAGGGGGCACCGGTACCGAGTCAGTGTGGAGGTTATATACAGGGGGCACCGGTACCGAGTCAGTGTGGAGGTTATATACAGGGGGAACCGGTACTGAGTCAGTGTGGAGGCTATATACAAGGGGGCACCGGTACCGAGTCAGTGTGGAGGTTATATACAGGGGGAACCGGTACTGAGTCAGTGTGGAGGCTATATACAGGGGGCACCGGTACCGAGTCAGTGTGGAGGCTATATACAGGGGGCACCGGTACTGAGTCAGTGTGGAGGCTATATACAGGGGGTACCGGTACAGAGTCAATGTGGAGGCTATATACAGGGGGCACCGGTACAGAGTCAGTGTGGAGGCTATATACAGGGGGCACTGGTACCGAGTCAGTGTGGAGGTTATATACAGGGGGCACCGGTACTGAGTCAGTGTGGAGGCTATATACAGGGGGCACCGGTACCGAGTCAGTGTGGAGGTTATATACAGGGGGCACCGGTACTGAGTCAGTGTGGAGGCTATATACAGGGGGCACCGGTACCGAGTCAGTGTGGAGGCTATATACAGGGGGCACCGGTACTGAGTCAGTGTGGAGGCTATATACAGGGGGCACCGGTACCGAGTCAGTGTGGAGGCTATATACAGGGGGCACCGGTACTGAGTCAGTGTGGAGGCTATATACAGGGGGCACCGGTACTGAGTCAGTGTGGAGGCTATATACAGGGGGTACCGGTACAGAGTCAGTGTGGAGGCTATATACAGGGGGCACCGGTACTGAGTCAGTGTGGAGGCTATATACAGGGGGCACCGGTACTGAGTCAGTGTGGAGGCTATATACAGGGGGTACCGGTACAGAGTCAGTGTGGAGGCTATATACAGGGGGCACCGGTACCGAGTCAGTGTGGAGGCTATATACAGGGGGCACCGGTACTGAGTCAGTGTGGAGGCTATATACAGGGGGTACCGGTACAGAGTCAGTGTGGAGGCTATATACAGGGGGCACCGGTACCGAGTCAGTGTGGAGGTTATATACAGGGGGCACCGGTACTGAGTCAGTGTGGAGGCTATATACAGGGGGCACCGGTACTGAGTCAGTGTGGAGGCTATATACAGGGGGCACCGGTACCGAGTCAGTGTGGAGGTTATATACAGGGGGCACCGGTACTGAGTCAGTGTGGAGGCTATATACAGGGGGCACCGGTGCTGAGTCAGTGTGGAGGCTATATACAGGGGGGCACCGGTACCGAGTCAGTGTGGAGGCTATATACAGGGGGCACCGGTGCTGAGTCAGTGTGGAGGCTATATACAGGGGGCACCGGTACTGAGTCAGTGTGCGGGGTTACAGGCTAGTTGAGGTAATCTGTACATGAAGGTAGGGGAGTGTTGTGACTATGCATAGGTAACAAACAACCAGTGAGTAGCAGCAGTGCACAAAAGGGGGGGGGTCAATGTAAATTGTCCGGTGGTGATTTCATGAATTGTTCAGCAGTCTTATGGCTTGGGGGTGGAAGCTGTTGAGGCTTTTGGTTCTAGACTTGGCGCTGCGGTACCACTTGCCGTGCGGTAGCAGAGAAAACAGTCTATAACTTGGGTGACTGGAGTCTCTGACAATTTTGTGGGCTTTCCTCTGACACCGCCTATTATATAGGTCCTGGATGGCAGGAAGCTTGGCCACAGTGATGTACTGGGCCGTTCGCACTACCCTCTGTAGCGCCTTACGGTCAGATGCCGAGCAGTTGCCATACCAGGTGGTGATGCAACCGGTCATTATTTGACTATTTTACCTGCCAGAGCCAGTCTACCTCTGAAAATAACATACAGTCCTTGGACCTTGAGGAGTAACGGGGGCAGCAATCAGCAGTAGACACAATAACAAAGCGTACTCCCTGCCCGTTTCGGTAAAAAGCATATTGGGCCCAAAATGGATGTAACAACTGCTGATTGCCCCTTTAAGACTACATATTGGGCTAATCTAATAGCAGATATTGAGGACTACAGTATTTCAGGTATTGTCATTGGATGCATTTGATCAATTGTTAACGTTTTGTTGATGGTCCACTCTTGATGTTCTACACGTTACAGTGTAGCTTCAGCCATTCCTACAGAACAACATTAAAGTGTAGAACCCCTTTACTGCATATTGGTTCAACGACTGCAGAGACGGTACTTACTGGGGTTAAACAGATCTCCAACCTCCTCTTCTTCCTTCTCCTCTTTCAATGTGACAGTAATCTCCTCCTCCTCCTCCTTTTTCACTCCAAAAACTGCATCCTCCTCCTCTTTCACTCTGAACGTGTCTTCCTCTTCTTTCACTGTAACGTCTTTCTCTTCTTCTTTCACTGTAACGTCTTTCTCTTCTTCTTTCACAGTAACAGCCTCACCCTCTACTTGTATTTGTATTGTAACATCCTTCTCTTCCTCCTCCTCTTTGACGAAAGCTACTTTCTCCGTCCAGCAGACCTCCTCATCTTTATCAGGAGGAGAGTAACTTAGTGAACTCATGGTCGGAGATGTTAGCTAGCTAGCATTAGCGACTAGCCTAGTTCAAAGCTAACTTAGCAAACCAGCTAGCTGACAAACAACGTAAATATATAATTAAATGGGCCAACAAGTACATACGACAGAAGTGTGTTTCAAACACATCGACTAATATACACCAAAACAGTGTAAAGCGGGTGAATGTTGTAGCTATGTTTGCTAGAAAGCTACCGAGGTGTCTGACTAGCTGTTGTTGTTGAAGGAGCGTCCCGTCCACTAGATTATACGTCACACTGGCAGCGTCGCCTGAACCTAAAAGACGCACATCGCCATCTGCTGACTGGAGTGGGAAACGCAGTTGATGAACCAAAATTTATTTTTCATTTATTTCATAAAAGTTTAATATTATATAAAGTCGTTCAAAGAGAAGCATGTGTTGATTGATTCGTGTTTAATGAGTGATAATTTAAAACAAACTTTACACCCACTACATATTTGCATTGATCCATACTTCTGACATGGAGCATTTTGACCCCAGAGGCATATCTTTTATCATAGCCAAAATGTGGTTTATTCAATTGTTCCAATTTTTCATGACTTTGTCAATCAACTTGTTCTTAATAAATCTAAATCATGGTTTAGTGTTTCTGTATCAAATGGACTTTTAACAAATTCAAATCCTTTGGAGTCATTTTGACCCCAGCCAAAAGCACCTTTGATAAATAGGACGTTTATTTCAAATCAAATAACATTTTATTGGTCACATACACGTGTTTAGCAGATATTATTGTGGGTGTAGTGAAATGCTTGTGGTTCTAGCTCCGACAGTGCAGTAATATCTAACAAGTAATATCTAACAATTTCACAACCCAATACACACAAATCTAAGTATTTGAATCTAGGTGTCTCTGTAGACATGATCCATCCCACCAGAGGGTGGAGGGGCACCTGTATCAGTGGTTTTGACCAGATAGACACCTGCAGACACACAGTATAGTGCCTCCCATGTACTCTCCTATGATTGGACATTTCTATACCACGTATCACGTGACTGTGTACAAAACTGCCAATGGTAGAAAACTCTGCCAGCTGTATACAGTGCATTCGTTAAGTATTCAGACCCCTTCACTTTTTCCACATTCAGTTACTTTACAGCCTTATTCTAAAATGGAATATTTTTCCCCTCATCAATCTACACACAATACCCCATAATGACATCACAATACCCCATAATGACATCACAATACCCCATAATGACATCACAATACCACATCATGACAAACCAAAAACAGGTTTGTAAACATTCTGGCAAATGTATTTACTTAAGTATTCAGACCCTTTGCTATGAGACTCGAAATTGAGCTCAGATGCATCCTGATTCCATTGATCATCCTTGAGATGTTTCTCCAGCTTGATTGGAGTCCACTTGTGGTAAATTCAATTGATTAGACATGATTTGGAGAGGCACACACCTGTCTATATAAAGTCCCACAGTTTACAGTGCATGTCAGAGCAAAAACCAAGCCATGAGGTCAAAGGAATTGTCCGTAGAGCTCTGAGACAAGAATGTGTTGAGGCACAGATCTGGAGAAAAGGTACCAAAAAATGTATGCAGCATTGAAGGTCCCCAAGAACACAGTGTCCGCCCTCATTCTTAAATGAAATAAGTTAGGAACCACCATTACTCTTCCTAGAGCTGGCTGCCCGGGCCAAACGGAGAAATCGGGGGAGAAGGGCCTTGGTCAAGGAGGTGACCAAAAACTCGATGGTCACTCTGACAGAGCTCCAGAGTTCCTCTGTGGAGATGGGAAAACCTTCCAGAAGGACAATTATCTCTGCAGCACTCCAACAAATCCGGCCTTTATGGTAGAGACCAGACGGAAGCTACTCCTCAGTAAAAGGCACATGACAGCCCGCTTGGAGTTTGCCAAAAGGCACCTAAAGGACTCTAACCATGAGAAACAAGATTCTCTGGTCTGATTAAACCAACTCTTTGGCCTGAATGTCATGTGTCATGTCTGGAGAAAATCGGTACCATCCCGGTGAAGCGGTGGTCATGGCAACATCATGCTGTGATGTTTTTCAGCAGCAGTGCAAATTGTCCACTGGTTTTGGTGTAATTTCTCACCCATTTTGGCAGTAGGAAAGTTAATTTCCCCTCAGGCACACACATTAGTTGATTGTTATTATGAAGGTCATTTGTATAGAATGTACTTTTCCCCACTCATTCACCCCATCTCTTTACATTGCTTATTTTTATGTGGTGACCTGACTGCGTCCAGACTGTCAAAGGCCCATCCTGGTAGATCTGAACCTAATTCAGCTTGGAGTGATCAGATGACAGAAGTCACATTTAGGTGCCAGGTGTAACTGAGGCCATAGATGCTCCATATCCATTACTTTGAGTGTTTTATGACTAAATGTGTTTCTTTCTGTGTTGCAGGGGCAGTCAAGAAAAGGAACGGCAAGGCCACAGAACATGACATAAGCAGAGCTGTGGGAGACCACCTCAAGCCCCTGGTAGAGCCGGGGGTGGTGTTTACCACTCCACCAGCAGAGCTGTGGGAGACCACCTCAAGCCCCTGGTAGAGCCGGGGGTGGTGTTTACCACTCCACCAGCAGAGCTGTGGGAGACCACCTAGAGCCCCTGGTAGAGCCGGGGGTGGTGTTTACCACTCCACCACGCCTTCAGCAGGCTGGAAAAGTGGGATTGATACTGTTTTTCATGCTAAGATGGACCAAGAGTCTGTTGATTGGTCAGTCATTGAGTTCATTTTTTGAAATCAAATCAACCTTTATTTATACAGCACATTTCAGACATGGATGCAACACAATGGCTTCACAGGAGAAAACAATGAAAATAAACAGAAATACTTGGTAAACAAAAATAACAGGATAAAAAAAACAGAAGATTAACAACTGAAAGACCAATGAGCATTCTAAGGAAATGCCATTGATTAAAACACTAATTGGATGCAATATCCAACCCAAAATATAAGCTTGTTTTTTAGGAGGGGTTCTGAAAGACACTATGGGGTGTCCATTGAAAGTTGACTAGTAACAACAACTGGGACCTAAAAGACACCCACCATGAGACTCACTAAATCTGCCCAAGAAGAGGCAAACAAAAGAAAAACCTACAACAAACTTAAAGACAGGAAGCAAACCAAAAAGGTAGCGCAACTAAAGGTGTTGACTCTCCACATCTATCAAGACAACTGGAGCACTGGGCCAGACACTTTTAAATATAACCTGGACCAGCTCAGGTGAAACACCTTCCCACTAACGAGATGGACAAGCCATCACAGGTGTAACACATACTGACTAACGAGGTGACACCAATCAGTGCGTCCTACGTGCTAACGAGCTATACGTGCTAAAGTCCAACCTCAAATCATAAATGGAAAAACCAAAGACTAACACCTTAAAAGAATGTGCACCACCAACAGAAAACAACTTCCATTTCACATTATAATCAACTACAATTCTTCACCAATATAAACATGGTGTCTACTGGCTATCAACAATTAAAAACAAGAAAAAGTGTATTTTTCCCCCACTAGCTTCTAGGACTCTCCTCCCCTTGGAACGATAACACTGACAGGAGATTTGCAATGTATTTTGGGTGATAAAACCTGAAGAGACCGCATTCCAGAGCATGAGTTAATGTTTCTGTTCTATATGGTACCAGGGAGAGATGACCCCAGGGCCAGACCCTGGTCTCTACACAAAGAGTACTGTTTTTACAGCAGATACTGTCTGCTGTAAAAGATACATCAGATACATCCTACGTCCCCTTGAAAACAACTTCCATTTCACATTATAATCAACTACAATGCTTCACCTTCACATATAAAAACATGAACAATAAAGTGTATTTTTCTCTTCCTAAAACTCACTAGCTTCTAGGAACTCTCGTCCCCTTGGAATGAGCCCAAACATAACTTATCTCTAATACGGAAACTCAAAATAATTTGTGATCCAGGGAACGCACTGGCTAAACACAAAACACAAATCTTTTTGACTGGCCAAACTTGAGACAATCAGAAACCAAGTTGTCCTCACAATGGACACAAGCACCAAAAACCCTGTTGTTTTGACAAGTAGCAATAAAACACTGATATCGATTAGGGGGGAAATCAGGTTGTTCATGCTGTTGAAACTAACACAACTAAAAAAACACATGGAAATGGGAGATATATTTTATACATAACAATCATTATGAATTGGAAATATGAAATATCAAAACCAAACGTCTGTTCATATGTATTGTATGTATAATATAGAACATAAAGTAATATGTATAAATCACTGATATCGATTAGGGGGGAAATCAGGATGTACGTGATGTTGACACAACTAAAAAAACACACGGAAATGGGAGATATATTTCACCTCACTGGTTAGAGGACAACCTGCAGAAGACAGTCAGCTACATATTGGAGTAATGAATTTAAATGTAGGGGACGCTGAACAAAGGAACGCAACACTTATTTGTCATCACTCATCGCTATTATGTTGAAATCAGTTGTGCGAGAGTAGGGAGATGAGGTTGCACGTCCTGTTAAAACTAACAGCTCAAAAACCACACAGAATCTGGGAGTAATGTGTACATCCCTGATTAGAGGACAATTTGTAGAAAACAGCTCGCTACATTTTGAGGTGTTGCATTTTGATTCAAGTGGGTCACCAAAGTGGTAAGTGTAACACAGCTCTTTTTGTGTTAGTCACTTTTTGTTAAATCACATAAATAGTACTCTTCCAATTCAGAGCCTGGATTTTCCCCCTGAGGCTAATATCCATATCATGTTGAAATCAATAGAACAGGGGACAAACATTTAGGGTTCTACATTGTGACATCATTAAAACACTCCTACTACAATGTTAAAACATTCTACATTGTGACATCATTAAAATACTCCTACTACAATGTTAAAACATTCTACATTGTGACATCATTAAAATACTCCTACTACAATGTTAAAACATTCTACATTGTGACATTATTTCATTGATATCATGAAACAACTCCTTCATGTATTTTCTGATGTTTGATCAGACACCTTTTATTAGAGTATCTCTTGTCACATTGATTACAGCTATACGATTTCTCTCCTGTGTGTATTCTCTGGTGTACTTTTAGATTGCCAGATTGAACAAAACCCTTCCCACATTGATCACAGCTATAACGTTTCTCTCTTGTGTGTGTTATCTGGTGTGAAGTCAGCTGGCCAGATGTAGCAAAACTCTTCCCACATTGATCACAGCTAAACGGTTTCTCTCCTGTGTGTGTTCTCTGGTGTCTAGTCAGAATGCTGGATGTATTAAAACTCTTCCCACATTGAGTACAGCTATAAAGTTTCTCTCCTGTGTGTGTTCTCTGGTGTGACATCAGGCTGCTTAGGCTAATAAAACTCATCTCACATTCATGACAGCTATAAGGTTTATCTATTGTGTGTGTTCTCTGGTGTGATATCAGGTTGCTTAGCTGAGTAAAACTCATCCCACATTGAGTACAGCTAAAAGGTTTCTCTCCTGTGTGTGTTCTCTGGTGCCTCTTCAGATTGCTAGATGTAAAAAAACTCTTCCCACACTGAGTACAACTATACGGTTTCTCTCCTGTGTGTGTTCTTTGGTGTACAATAAGATGGCAAGATGTATAAAAACTCTTCCCACATTCATCACAGCTATACGGTTTCTCTCGTTTCTCTCCTGTGTGTGTTCTCTGGTGTGACATCAGGCTGCTTAGCCGAGTAAAACGCTTCCCACATATACCACAGCTACAGATATAAGATTTCTCTCCTGTGTGTGTTCTCTGGTGTGATATCAGGCTGGTTGAATGAGTAAAACTCTTCCCACATTGAGTACAGCTATAAGGTTTCTCTACTGTGTGGATTCTCTGATGAATTTTAATGCCTGCTGGGGAGGTGAATCTCTTCCCACCATCAGAGCAGCAGTGAGGTTTCTTCCCTGTGGATCTCTGCAGGTGTTTCTTGAGGTGTTCTGATGTGGAGAGACTCTTCTCTGCCTTGTCAGCATCATGAGGTTGTTGAGGCTCCCCAGAGGACCCACGGTAGTCCCGTCTCTCTCCTGTGTGAAAAACAAAGTCAGACAGATGGTTAAAGGCCCACAACAGCGGAAATCCACTGTAAAAAGTGATGCCAACAGCGTAACCATGAAGTTGTACAACAATTGACGTCTGTAATGAATGTAATGATTATTTGACATTTGTCTTAAAATGAGCAAGAACTGTCATATTTTGTCTTGTTTCACATTAGTAGTAACATCTAAGCTTGTAGACTTGAAATAAGTTATTCATGTTGTTGAAACTGTAAGGAGTGTGCCAGACGACTTTTGGTCTCCGATATAGGCCCCTTTCTGTGTTTAATACAATTGCGGCACGAGGGCGATGCAAATGCAATTTGGTTGTAGAAACTCCTCCCAGCTTATGAGGAAACCGCTAGTTATGGATGTAGTATATCTGGTAATGAGGAAACCACTAGTTATGGATGTAGTATATCTGCTAATGAGGAAACCACTAGTTATGGATGTAGTATATCTGGTAATGAGGAAACCACTAGTAATGGATGTAGTATATCTGGTAATGAGGAAACCACTAGTTATGGATGTAGTATATCTGGTAATGAGGAAACCACTAGTTATGGATGTAGTGTATCTGGTAATGAGGAAACCACTAGTTATGGATGTAGTATATCTAGTAATGAGGAAACCACTAGTTATGGATGTAGTATATCTGCCTGGAGCAAAAATGGTGAACAAAGATTTTAGTTTTTCACAATGTATTCTGAATGTGAATGGGGAAAAACTCATGGGAGTAGCCTCCATTTCCAGGTTGCTTATGAGTACATTTCACACTACTTTGGATTATAATTGTAAGGCTCGTTTGAATGTCCTGCTTAATATAATGTTTGTGTCATCATCGCAAATCAACCGCTTTGTATTTAAAATACACTTCAACCAGTAAAATGCTCTTTGGCTAGCTTTTCCATCAACCTGACAATGAGGGTTTGTACACTGTTTGCCAAATTGGCCCATAACTTCACCTAACAACAAATATACCTGTAATGAACGAAGAAGAACGTTGGTTGTTATTGCATGACATACATAGTGTACTCTAGGACCCATAACAACAACATAGACCTACTGTAGGACCCATAACAACAACATAGACCTACTGTAGGACCCATAACTTCACCTAACAACAAATCAAGGAAAATAGCTCTGTGTGTTATACAACAGCCTATCCATCAAGGAACAGTTCTCTACACATTATGAGTAAAGTATCTCTGTGTGCAAACAGACAAACGAGACACTACTGTAAATCAAGCAGACATTAACACATTATAAACATCAATTTGTTAGGGATGTTGGATCCAACATGGAGCACGGCATAACTGTCTTCACCAGAGTAATAGTTATATAGTTATATGTATAGTTATAACTGTAGTATCCTGTATAACTGTAGTATCCTGTATAACTGTGTATAGTTATAACTGTAGTATCCTGTATAACTTTAGTATCCTGTATAACTATGTATAGTTATAACTGTAGTATCCTGTATAACTGTAGTATCCTGTATAACTATGTATAGTTATAACTGTAGTATCCTGTATAACTATGTATAGTTATAACTGTACTATCCTGTATAACTGTAGTATCCTGTATAACTATGTATAGTTATAACTGTAGTATCCTGTATAACGATGTATAGTTATAACTGTAGTATCCTGTATAACTGTAGTATCCTGTATAACGATGTATAGTTATAACTGTAGTATCCTGTATAACTGTAGTATCCTGTATAACTATGTATAGTTATATCTGTAGTATCCTGTATAACTGTAGTATCCTGTATAACTGTAGTATCCTGTATAACTATGTATAGTTATAACTGTAGTATCCTGTATAACTGTAGTATCCTGTATAACTATGTATAGTTATAACTGTAGTATCCTGTATAACTGTAGTATTCTGTATAACTATGTATAGTTATAACTGTAGTATCCTGTATAACTATGTATAGTTATAACTGTAGTATCCTGTATAACTGTAGTATCCTGTATAACTATGTATAGTTATAACTGTAGTATCCTGTATAACTATATATAGTTATAGCTGTAGTATCCTGTATAACTATGTATAGTTATAACTGTACTATCCCGTATAACTGTAGTATCCTGTATAACTGTAGTATCCTGTATAACTATGTATAGTTATAACTGTAGTATCCTGTATAACGTAGTATCCTGTATAACTGTACTATCCTGTATAACTGTAGTATCCTGTATAACTGTAGTATCCTGTATAACTATGTATAGTTATAACTGTAGTATCCTGTATAACTGTAGTATCCTGTATAACTATGTATAGTTATAACTGTAGTATCCTGTATAACTATGTATAGTTATAACTGTACTATCCCGTATAACTGTAGTATCCTGTATAACTATGTATAGTTATAACTCTAGTATCCTGTATAACTGTAGTATCCTGTATAACTATGTATAGTTATAACTGTAGTATCCAGTATAACTGTAGTATCCTGTATAACTATGTATAGTTATAACTGTAGTATCCTGTATAACTATGTATAGTTATAACTGTAGTATCCAGTATAACTGTAGTATCCTGTATAACTATGTATAGTTATAACTGTAGTATCCTGTATAACTGTAGTATCCTGTATAACTATGTATAGTTATAACTGTAGTATCCTGTATAACTGTAGTATTCTGTTTAACTATGTATAGTTATAACTGTAGTATCCTGTATAACTGTAGTATCCAGTATAACTGTAGTACCCAGTATAACTGTAGTATCCAGTATAACTGTAGTATCCTGTATAACGATGTAGTTATAACTGTAGTATCCTGTATAACTGTAGTACCCAGTATAACTGTAGTACCCAGTATAACTGTAGTATCCAGTATAACTGTAGTATCCTGTATAACTATGTATAGTTATAACTGTAGTATCCTGTATAACTGTAGTATCCTGTATAACTATGTATAGTTATAACTGTAGTATCCAGTATAGTCTGGGAGGAGGTGAAACCACTCAGGCTTATTTGATGTGATCTAATGTTTTGATCATCTGGTTTCTTACAAGCATTCAGTCACCAAAGGGGGTTCGGTCATTCCTTTGTTTATATACTGTCTCATTGACAAAAATATTTTGGATTATTTGTTTACATCATTCCTTTGTCTCGACATATACAGTAAACGTGCCGAGGTTCTAATGTTGCCAAGGAGACACATTTTATTATTTATTTACAGTTTGGAGGGTTGGGGGTCTGACATTCAGGCGACACATTTGATTATTTATTTACAGTTTGGAGGGTTGGGGGTCTGACATCAAGGCGACACATTTTATTATTTATTTACAGTTTGGAGGGTTGGGGGTCTGACATCCAGGAGACACATTTTATTATTTATTTACAGTTTGGAGGGTTGGGAGTCTGACATCCAGGATTCACATTTGATTATTTATTTACAGTTTGGAGGGTTGGGGGTCTGACATCAAGGCGACACATTTTATTATTTATTTACAGTTTGGAGGGTTGGGGGTCTGACATCCAGGAGACACATTTTATTATTTATTTACAGTTTGGAGGGTTGGGGGTCTGACATCCAGGAGACACATTTTATTATTTATTTACAGTTTGGAGGGTTGGGGGTCTGACATTCAGGAGACACATTTTATTATTTATTTACAGTTTGGAGGGTTGGGGGTCTGACATCCAGGAGACACATTTTATTATTTATTTACAGTTTGGAGGGTTGGGGGTCTGACATCCAGGAGACACATTTTATTATTTATTTACAGTTTGGAAGGTTGGGGGTCTGACATCCAGGAGACACATTTCATTATTTATTTACAGTTTGGAGGGTTGGGGGTCTGACATCCAGGAGACACATTTTATTATTTATTTACAGTTTGGAGGGTTGGGGGTCTGACATCCAGGATACACATTTTATTATTTATTTACAGTTTGGAGGGTTGGGGGTCTGACATCCAGGATACACATTTTATTATTTATTTACAGTTTGGAGGGTTGGGGGTCTGACATCCAGGATACACATTTTATTATTTATTTACAGTTTGGAGGGTTTGGGGTCTGACATCCAGGCGACACATTTTAGTTCTAATGGTGCCGTTCTGTTATTCTTTTCAGCTTCTTTTTCCAGCATCCTACATTACTCTGAGACTAGTTATCCTGGGATCTTACATCACTCTGAGACGAGTTATCCTGGGATCTTACATTACTCTGAGACTAGTTATCCTGGGATCTTACATCACTCTGAGACTAGTTATCCTGGGTTCTTACATTACTCTTGAGACTAGTTATCCTGGGATCTAACATTACTCTGAGACTAGTTATCCTGGGATCTAACATTACTCTGAGACTAGTTATCCTGGGATCTTACATTACTCTGAGACGAGTTATCCTGGGATCTAACATTACTCTGAGACTAGTTATCCTGGGATCTAACATTACTCTGAGACTAGTTATCCTGGGATCTAACATTAGTCTGAGACGAGTTATCCTGGGATCTTACATTACTCTGAGACGAGTTATCCTGGCATCTTACATTACTCTGAGACGAGTTATCCTGGGATCTAACATTACTCTGAGACTAGTTATCCTGGGATCTAACATTACTCTGAGACTAGTTATCCTGGGATCTTACATTACTCTGAGACGAGTTATCCTGGGATCTTACATTACTCTGAGACTAGTTATCCTGGGATCTTACATGACTCTGAGACGAGTTATCCTGGGATCTTACATTACTCTGAGACTAGTTATCCTGGGATCTTACATGACTCTGAGACTAGTTATCCTGGGATCTTACATTACTCTGAGACTAGTTATCCTGGGATCTTACATTACTCTGAGACTAGTTATCCTGGGATCTTACATTACTCTGAGACTAGTTATCCTGGGATCTTACATTACTCTGAGACTAGTTATCCTGGGATCTAACATTACTCTGAGACTAGTTATCCTGGGATCTTACATTACTCTAAGACTAGTTATGCTGGGATCTTACATTACTCTGAGACTAGTTATCCTGGGATCTAACATTACTCTGATGCTAGTTATCCTGGCATCTTACTTTACTCTGAGACTAGTTATCCTGGGTTCTTACATGACTCTGAGACTAGTTATCCTGGGATCTTACATTACTCTGAGACTAGTTATGCTGGGATCTTACATTACTCTGAGACTAGTTATCCTGGGATCTTACATTACTCTGAGACTAGTTATCCTGGGATCTTACATTACTCTGAGACTAGTTATCCTGGGTTCTTACATTACTCTGAGACTAGTTATCCTGGGATCTTACATTACTCTGAGACTAGTTATCCTGGGGAATAGTTTCAATATATTTGCAAAAAATCTAAACCTGTTTTTGCTTTGGCATAATGGGGTATTGTGATACATTTTAGAAGAAAACACACAGACTAAGGAGACCAGGGATGGTAGGGCCACAGACTAAGGAGACCAGGGATGGTAGTGGAGCACAGACTAAGGAGACCAGGGATGGTAGTGGAGCACAGACTAAGGAGACCAGGGATGGTAGTGGAGCACAGACTAAGGAGAGCGGGGATGGTAGTGGAGCGCAGACTAAGGAGACCAGGGATGGTAGTGGAGCACAGACTAAGGAGACCAGGGATGGTAGTGGAGCACAGACTAAGGAGACCAGGGATGGTAGTGGAGCACAGACTAAGGAGACCAGGGATGATAGTGGAGCACAGACTAAGGAGACCAGGGATGGTAGTGGAGCACAGACTAAGGAGACCAGGGATGGTAGTGGAGCACAGACTAAGGAGACCAGGGATGGTAGTGGAGCACAGACTAAGGAGACTAGGGATGGTAGTGGAGCACAGACTAAGGAGACTAGGGATGGTAGTGGAGCACAGACTAAGGAGACCAGGGATGGTAGGGCCACAGACTAAGGAGACCAGGGATGGTAGGGCCACAGACTAAGGAGACTGGGGATGGTAGTGGAGCACAGACTAAGGAGACCAGGGATGGTAGTGGAGCACAGACTAAGGAGACCAGGGATGGTAGTGGAGCACAGACTAAGGAGACCAGGGATGATAGTGGAGCACAGACTAAGGAGACCAGGGATGGTAGTGGAGCACAGACTAAGGAGACCAGGGATGGTAGGGCCACAGACTAAGGAGACTGGGGATGGTAGTGGAGCACAGACTAAGGAGACCAGGGATGGTAGTGGAGCACAGACTAAGGAGACCAGGGATGGTAGTGGAGCACAGACTAAGGAGACCAGGGATGGTAGTGGAGCACAGACTAAGGAGACCAGGGGTGGTAGTGGAGCACAGACTAAGGAGACCAGGGATGGTAGTGGAGCACAGACTAAGGAGACCAGGGATGGTAGTGGAGCACAGACTAAGGAGACCAGGGATGGTAGTGGAGCACAGACTAAGGAGACCAGGGATGGTAGTGGAGCACAGACTAAGGAGACCAGGGATGGTAGGGGCACAGACTAAGGAGACCAGGGATGGTAGTGGAGCACAGACTAAGGAGACCAGGGATGGTAGTGGAGCACAGACTAAGGAGACCAGGGATGGTAGGGGCACAGACTAAGGAGACCAGGGATGGTAGTGGAGCACAGACTAAGGAGACCAGGGATGGTAGTGGAGCACAGACTAAGGAGACCAGGGATGGTAGTGGAGCACAGACTAAGGAGACCAGGGGTGGTAGTGGAGCACAGACTAAGGAGACCAGGGATGGTAGTGGAGCACAGACTAAGGAGACCAGGGGTGGTAGTGGAGCACAGACTAAGGAGACCAGGGATGGTAGTGGAGCACAGACTAAGGAGACCAGGGATGGTAGTGGAGCACAGACTAAGGAGAGCAGGGATGGTAGGGCCACAGACTAAGGAGACTGGGGATGGTAGTGGAGCACAGACTAAGGAGACTGGGGATGGTAGTGGAGCACAGACTAAGGAGACCAGGGATGGTAGTGGAGCACAGACTAAGGAGACCAGGGATGGTAGTGGAGCACAGACTAAGGAGACCAGGGATGGTAGAGGAGCACAGACTAAGGAGACCAGGGATGGTAGTGGAGCACAGACTAAGGAGACCAGGGATGGTAGGGGCACAGACTAAGGAGACCAGGGGTGGTAGTGGAGCACAGACTAAGGAGACCAGGGATGGTAGTGGAGCACAGACTAAGGAGACCAGGGGTGGTAGTGGAGCACAGACTAAGGAGACCAGGGATGGTAGTGGAGCACAGACTAAGGAGACCAGGGGTGGTAGTGGAGCACAGACTAAGGAGACCAGGGATGGTAGTGGAGCACAGACTAAGGAGACCAGGGATGGTAGTGGAGCACAGACTAAGGAGACCAGGGATGGTAGTGGAGCACAGACTAAGGAGAGCGGGGATGGTAGTGGAGCGCAGACTAAGGAGACCAGGGATGGTAGGGGCACAGACTAAGGAGACCAGGGATGGTAGTGGAGCACAGACTAAGGAGACCAGGGATGGTAGTGGAGCACAGACTAAGGAGACCAGGGATGGTAGTGGAGCACAGACTAAGGAGACCAGGGATGGTAGGGGCACAGACTAAGGAGACCAGGGATGGTAGTGGAGCACAGACTAAGGAGACCAGGGATGGTAGTGGAGCACAGACTAAGGAGACCAGGGATGGTAGTGGAGCACAGACTAAGGAGACCAGGGATGGTAGTGGAGCACAGACTAAGGAGACCAGGGATGGTAGTGGAGCACAGACTAAGGAGACCAGGGATGGTAGTGGAGCACAGACTAAGGAGACCAGGGATGGTAGTGGAGCACAGACTAAGGAGACCAGGGATGATAGTGGAGCACAGACTAAGGAGACCAGGGATGGTAGTGGAGCACAGACTAAGGAGACTGGGGATGGTAGTGGAGCACAGACTAAGGAGACCAGGGGTGGTAGTGGAGCACAGACTAAGGAGACCAGGGATGGTAGTGGAGCACAGACTAAGGAGACCAGGGATGGTAGTGGAGCACAGACTAAGGAGACCAGGGATGGTAGTGGAGCACAGACTAAGGAGACCAGGGATGGTAGTGGAGCACAGACTAAGGAGACCAGGGATGGTAGTGGAGCACAGACTAAGGAGACCAGGGATGGTAGTGGAGCACAGACTAAGGAGACCAGGGATGGGAGACCAGGGATGGTAGTGAAGCACAGACTAAGGAGACCAGGGATGGTAGTGGAGCACAGACTAAGGAGACCAGGGATGGTAGTGGAGCACAGACTAAGGAGACCAGGGATGGTAGTGGAGCACAGACTAAGGAGACCAGGGATGGTAGTGGAGCACAGACTAAGGAGACCAGGGATGGTAGTGGAGCACAGACTAAGGAGACCAGGGATGGTAGTGGAGCACAGACTAAGGAGACCAGGGATGGTAGTGGAGCACAGACTAAGGAGACCAGGGATGGTAGTGGAGCACAGACTAAGGAGACCAGGGATGGTAGGGGCACAGACTAAGGAGACCAGGGATGGTAGTGGAGCACAGACTAAGGAGACCAGGGATGGTAGTGGAGCACAGACTAAGGAGACCAGGGATGGTAGTGGAGCACAGACTAAGGAGACCAGGGATGGTAGTGGAGCACAGACTAAGGAGACCAGGGATGGTAGTGGAGCACAGACTAAGGAGACCAGGGATGGTAGTGGAGCACAGACTAAGGAGACCAGGGATGGTAGTGGAGCACAGACTAAGGAGACCAGGGATGGTAGTGGAGCACAGACTAAGGAGACCAGGGATGGTAGTGGAGCACAGACTAAGGAGACCAGGGATGGTAGTGGAGCACAGACTAAGGAGACCAGGGATGGTAGTGGAGCACAGACTAAGGAGACCAGGGATGGTAGTGGAGCACAGACTAAGGAGACTAGGGATGGTAGTGGAGCACAGACTAAGGAGACCAGGGATGGTAGTGGAGCACAAACTAAGGAGACCAGGGATGGTAGTGGAGCACAGACTAAGGAGACCAGGGATGGTAGTGGAGCACAGACTAAGGAGACCAGGGATGGTAGTGGAGCACAGACTAAGGAGACCAGGGATGGTAGTGGAGCACAGACTAAGGAGACCAGGGATGGTAGGGCCACAGACTAAGGAGACCAGGGATGGTAGTGGGGCACAGACTAAGGAGACCAGGGATGGTAGTGGAGCACAGACTAAGGAGACCAGGGATGGGAGACCAGGGATGATAGTGGAGCACAGACTAAGGGGACCAGGGATGGTAGTGGAGCACAGACTAAGGAGACCAGGGATGGTAGGGGCACAGACTAAGGAGACCAGGGATGGTAGTGGAGCACAGACTAAGGAGACCAGGGATGGTAGTGGAGCACAGACTAAGGAGACCAGGGATGGTAGTGGGGCACAGACTAAGGAGACCAGGGATGGTGTTTGACATGAGTTCTTTTCCCTAAAGGAACACACCGGTCCTTCCTCCTCTATGAATGTTCCTAGGCCGTCATTGTCTGAAATATATATATATTTATTTTTTAATGTAAAAACCCAAAAGGTTGTGAATATTAGCAGTCCAGTAGTAATGGAGGACAAGGGTCCCCTTCTCCTTTCTGTCTCTCCAAAAACACTTCACACAACCGTGGGACCTTTTTATTCCAAATTTAAGTAGATAGATAGTAGCTGTCTATTAAAAAATATATACTGGTTGTTGGATTCCTAATGTCTACTCAAAAGGTAGGAAGAAGTTTGGTCCAAATTGGATGTTGGACACTATATTTATAGAATATTATGTGAATCCTTATAAATCAAAAGGGCTAATCAATTAGCTTCATTTCCTCAGAGATCAGTTGCTGAAATGACATGGAATGCCTCAGCTGTTTTTCCTACGTCTGTAGCAGCAGTTGGAATTTCCAGTTATCCATCCCTGTGATTGGGTAGGGTAACTCCTACTCTTACAGGTTAGTAAAGAGGTCAGGTAATATGGGAGTTGGACTGTGCCTAAGAACAGCCCTTAGCCGTGGTATATTGGCCATATACCACAAACCCCCGGGGTGCCTTATTGCTATTACAAACAGGTTACCAAGGTAATTAGAGCAGTAAAAATAAATGTTTTGACATACCTGTGGTATACGGGCCTAATTGCTTAAATAAACGATATATACTCCCCTACGTATTTATTCAGACAGGGAAGATAACAGTTTAATGTGACTCTATACTCCAGAATTTTAGATATGAGATCAAATGCTTCATATGAGACAGCACAGAACGTCACCTTTTATTTGAGGGTATTTTCAGGGTATCTGTTCTACCATTTAGAAATAAAATGACTTCATGTATCTAGTCTCTCACATTTGAATGCGTCATAAGTATTTGGCCAAAATTCACTTCTATGTGTACTGAAGTAGTCATAAGTGTAGTATTTGGTCTCACATTCCTACAACATAATAACTACATCAAGCTTGTGACTCTACAAACATGTTGGATGCATTTGCAGTTTGTTTTGGTTGCGTTTCAGATGATGTTGTACCCAACAGAAATGAACGGTAAATAATGTATCGTGTCACACAAGAATAGAATATGTTTCTGAACACTTGTATATTAATGTGGATGCTAACACGATTAGGGATAATCATGAATGGATCATGGATAATAATGAGTGAGAAAGGTAGAGCCATACCCCTCATCTAAAAAATGTGAACCTCCCCTGTTATTGGTCATTAAACGCTTCAGTGTCCTAATAAAAAGATAGGGGAGTGTAGCCGAGGGGAGAGGAGAAGGCGGAAACTTTTCAGTTCCTCGGCGTACACATCACAGACAAACTGAAATGGTCAGACAGTGTAGTGAAGAAGGTGCAACAGCGTCTCTTCAACCTCAGGAGGCCGAAGAAATAAAATGTAATTTCATTAACGTCTGCTAACCATGTGTATGTGACCAATAACACTTGATTTGGTACTTAAACGTTTTATATCTCCACTGTCCTCATGAACAGATAGGGGAGAGTAGCGGAGGGCTTGAAGGAATGGAATAACTCTAATTCAGTCTCCACTGTCCTCATGAACAGATAGGGGAGAGTAGCGGAGGGCTTGAAGGAATGGAACAACTCTAATTCAGTCTTCACTGTCCTAATGAACAGATAGGGGAGAGTAGCGGAGGGCTTGAAGGAATGGAACAACTCTAATTCAGTCTCCACTGTCCTAATGAACAGATAGGGGAGAGTAGCGGAGGGTTTGAAGGAATGGAACAACTCTAATTCAGTCTCCACTGTCCTAATGAACAGATAGGGGAGAGTAGCGGAGGGCTTGAAGGAATGGAACAACTCTAATTCAGTCTCCACTGTCCTAATGAACAGATAGGGGAGAGTAGCGGAGGGCTTGAAGGAATGGAACAACTCTAATTCAGTCTCCACTGTCCTAATGAACAGATAGGGGAGAGTAGCGGAGGGCTTGAAGGAATGGAACAACTCTAATTCAGTCTCCACTGTCCTAATGAACAGATAGGGGAGAGTAGTGGAGGGCTTGAAGGAATGAAACAACTCTAATTCAGTCTCCACTGTCCTAATGAACAGATAGGGGAGAGTAGCGGAGGGTTTGAAGGAATGGAACAACTCTAATTCATAGACAGAGCTGTGGATGCAAGGACCGACCATGAGATCAAAATGATCGTTTTAAATACGTTTTGAGTCAAATACAGTGATTGTTTAAATTTGCATTGTTTACACACAACGGAGCTTTACAAGCTTATATTTGGGGTTCTGGTGAGGAGCACATTTCAGTGCAAAGCCCATTTGGCTTTAAAACCACACATTAGTTCAACAACTGCAGAGTTTCTGGCTGTGTTTTTAAGACAGTACTCACTGGTGTTAATCAGATCTTCAGTCTCCTCTTCCTCTCCCTCTTCGTCTCTCCAAACGTCTTCCTCCTCCTCTTTTATTGAGATAGCCTCCTCTCCCACTCCAAAAGGTTCTCCCTCTTCTTTAAACGTGATACTGATAGCCTCCTCTTCCTCCTCTTTCATTCTGAAAGCATCTTCCTCTCCTTTTACGGAAACTTCCTCCTCTTCCCCCTCTTCTTTCACGACAACGTTCAGCCACAGACCCTCTTTCTCCGTCCAGCAGACCTCTTCTTTAGCAGGAGGAGAGTAGCTTGGAGAGCTCATGGTGGGCTAGCTAGCATTGACGATTAGCTTAGGTTCAGTATAATCAACAAATGTGTAAATTGAGCAAACAAGTTACGCCTAAGTTAAATAGTAGATACGTAAAGAGGATTGTGTTAAAAACACCGAGATCAAAAATGGTCCAAAGAGCTTCAATGTTTTCGGTTGTTTGTTGGCTACCAGGCTACGGAGGTGGTTGAATGAGTCAGCATCCGTGTTGTTGAAACAGCTTCCGGTGTCGTGTGGTCCACTAGATATGACGTCACCATCTGAAGACGCATATCGCCGTCAGTTGACTGGAATGAGTAACGCAGTTTAGAAAAAATATTCACTACATTGTTTATTAATTTAAAAATGAGCAAATATGTTTTGTCTGACTTCTTACAGCCAATACTTTCGTCTATGCAGACCTGTAGCTACATGTGAATATGTACATTATGAATATATAATGGTAGAATAGTTCTGTGTCGCACAGTTGGTAAAGCATGGCGCACGCAACGCCAGGGTTGTTGGTTTGATGAGTCTGCTTAATTAATAACATTTTAATAAATTAATACCTAGTTAAGGATTTAACTACAATCCTGACAATATAATGTCAGTTGTCAGTTGTGGCTGCTTTGCCTGATGTATTGTTGTCTCTACCTTCTTCCTCTTTGTGCTGTTGTCTGTGGCCAATAATGTTTGTACAATGCTTTGTTCTGCTACCATGTTGTCATGTTGTGCTGCTACCATGTTGTTGTCATGTTGTGCTGCTACCATGTTGTTGCCATGTTGTTGTCATGTTGTGCTGCTACCATGTTGTTGTCATGTTGTGCTACTACCATGTTGTTGCCATGTTGTTGTCATGTTGTGCTGCTACCATGTTGTTGTCATGTTGTGCTGCTACCATGTTGTTGTCATGTTGTTGTCATGTTGTTGTCATGTTGTGCTGCTACCATGTTGTTGTCATGTTGTTGTCATGTTGTGCTGCTACCATGTTGTTGTCATGTTGTTGTCATGTTGTGCTGCTACCATGTTGTTGTCATGTTGTTGTCATGTTGTTGTCATGTTGTGCTGCTACCATGTTGTTGTCATGTTGTGTTGCTACCATGTTGTTGTCATGTTGTGCTGCTACCATGTTGTTGTCATGTTGTTGTCATGTTGTGCTGCTACCATGTTGTTGTCATGTTGTTGTCATGTTGTGCTGCTACCATGTTGTTGTCAT
This sequence comes from Salvelinus fontinalis, assembly GCF_029448725.1. Taxonomy (NCBI): domain Eukaryota; kingdom Metazoa; phylum Chordata; class Actinopteri; order Salmoniformes; family Salmonidae; genus Salvelinus; species Salvelinus fontinalis. Next base: position 748,038 of record NW_026600250.1, read on the forward strand.
GTTGTTGTCATGTTGTGCTGCTACCATGTTGTTGTCATGTTGTTGTCATATTGTGCTGCTACCATGTTGTTGTCATGTTGTGCTGCTACCATGTTGTTGTCATGTTGTGCTGCTACCATGTTGTTGTCATGTTGTTGTCATGTTGTGCTGCTACCATGTTGCTGTCATGTTGTTGTCATGTTGTGCTGCTACCATGTTGTTGTCATGTTGTGCTGCTACCATGTTGTTGTCATGTTGTGCTGCTACCATGTTGTTGTCATGTTGTGCTGCTACCATGTTGTTGTCATGTTGTGTTGCTACCATGTTGTTGTCATGTTGTTGTCATGTTGTGCTGCTACCATGTTGTTGTCATGTTGTTCTGCTACCATGTTGTTGCCATGTTGTTGTCATGTTGTGCTGCTACCATGTTGTTGTCATGTTGTGCTGCTACCATGTTGTGCTGCTACCATGTTGTTGTCATGTTGTGCTGCTACCATGTTGTTGTCATGTTGTTGTCATGTTGTGCTGCTACCATGTTGTTGTCATGTTGTGTTGCTACCATGTTGTTGTCATGTTGTTGTCATGTTGTGCTGCTACCATGTTGTTGTCATGTTGTTGTCATGTTGTGCTGCTACCATGTTGTTGTCATGTTGTTGTCATATTGTGCTGCTACCATGTTGTTGTCATGTTGTGTTGCTACCATGTTGTTGTCATGTTGTTGTCATGTTGTGTTGCTACCATGTTGTTGTCATGTTGTTGTCATGTTGTGTTGCTACCATGTTGTTGTCATGTTGTTGTCATGTTGTCATGTTGTGCTGCTACCATGTTGTTGTCATGTTGTGCTGCTACCATGTTGTTGTCATGTTGTGCTGCTACCATGTTGTTGTCATGTTGTGCTGCTACCATGTTGTTGTCATGTTGTGCTGCTACCATGTTGTTGTCATGTTGTGCTGCTACCATGTTGTTGTCATGTTGTTGTCATGTTGTGCTGCTACCATGTTGTTGTCATGTTGTGCTGCTACCATGTTGTTGTCATGTTGTGCTGCTACCATGTTGTTGTCATGTTGTGCTGCTACCATGTTGTTGTCATGTTGTGCTGCTACCATGTTGTTGTCATGTTGTTGTCATGTTGTGCTGCTACCATGTTGTTGTCATGTTGTGCTGCTACCATGTTGTTGTCATGTTGTGCTGCTACCATGTTGTTGTCATGTTGTGCTGCTACCATGTTGTTGTCATGTTGTTGTCATGTTGTGCTGCTACCATGTTGTTGTCATGTTGTTGTCATGTTGTGCTGCTACCATGTTGTTGTCATGTTGTGCTGCTACCATGTTGTTGTCATGTTGTTGTCATGTTGTGCTGCTACCATGTTGTTGTCATGTTGTTGTCATGTTGTGCTGCTACCATGTTGTTGTCATGTTGTTGTCATGTTGTGCTGCTACCATGTTGTTGTCATGTTGTGCTGCTACCATGTTGTTGTCATGTTGTGCTGCTACCATGTTGTTGTCATGTTGTTGTCATGTTGTGCTGCTACCATGTTGTTGTCATGTTGTTGTCATGTTGTGCTGCTACCATGTTGTTGTCATGTTGTGCTGCTACCATGTTGTTGTCATGTTGTTGTCATGTTGTGCTGCTACCATGTTGTTGTCATGTTGTGCTGCTACCATGTTGTTGTCATGTTGTGTTGTTACTATGTTGTTGTCATGTTGTTGTCATGTTGTGTTGCTACCATGTTGTTGTCATGTTGTGTTGCTACCATGTTGTTGCCATGTTGCTGTCATGTTGTGTTGCTACCATGTTGTTGTCATGTTGTTGTCATGTTGTGCTGCTACCATGTTGTTGTCATGTTGTTGTCATGTTGTGCTGCTACCATGTTGTTGTCATGTTGTTGTCATGTTGTCATGTTGTGCTGCTACCATGTTGTTGTCATGTTGTGCTGCTACCATGTTGTTGTCATGTTGTGCTGCTACCATGTTGTTGTCATGTTGTGCTGCTACCATGTTGTTGTCATGTTGTGCTGCTACCATGTTGTTGTCATGTTGTGCTGCTACCATGTTGTTGTCATGTTGTTGTCATGTTGTGCTGCTACCATGTTGTTGTCATGTTGTTGTCATGTTGTGCTGCTACCATGTTGTTGTCATGTTGTGCTGCTACCATGTTGTTGTCATGTTGTGCTGCTACCATGTTGTTGTCATGTTGTGCTGCTACCATGTTGTTGTCATGTTGTTGTCATGTTGTGCTGCTACCATGTTGTTGTCATGTTGTGCTGCTACCATGTTGTTGTCATGTTGTTGTCATGTTGTGCTGCTACCATGTTGTTGTTATGTTGTGCTGCTACCATGTTGTCATGTTGTGTTGCTACCATGTTGTTGTCATGTTGTTGTCATGTTGTTGTCATGTTGTGCTGCACATTAAAAACACCATCATGTTGGATATAAAACACCATCATGTTGGATATAAAACACCATCATGTTGGATATAAAACACCATCATGTTGGATATTAAACACCATCATGTTGGATATTAAACACCATCATGTTGGATATAAAACACCATCATGTTGGATATTAAACACCATCATGTTGGATATAAAACACCATCATGTTGGATATAAAACACCATCATGTTGGATATTAAACACCATCATGTTGGATATTAAACACCATCATGTTGGATATAAAACACCATCATGTTGGATATTAAACACCATCATGTTGGATATAAAACACCATCATGTTGGATATAAAACACCATCATGTTGGATATTAAACACCATCATGTTGGATATAAAACACCATCATGTTGGATATAAAACACCATCATGTTGGATATTAAACACCATCATGTTGGACATCTATAAGTACCTAGGTGTCTGGCTAGACTGCAAACTCTCCTTCCAGACTCATATCAAACATCTCCAATCCAAAATCAAATTTAGAGTCGGCTTTCTATTCCGGAACAAAGCCTCCTTCACTCACGCCGCCAAATTTACCCTCGTAAAACTGACTATCCTACCGATCCTCGACTTCGGCGATGTCATCTACAAAATAGCCTCCAATACTCTACTCAGCAAACTGGATGCAGTTTATCACAGTGCCATCCGTTTTGTTACTAAAGCACCTTATACGACCCACCACTGCGACCTGTATGCCCTAGTCGGCTGGCCCTCCCTACATGTTCGTCGTCAGACCCACTGGCTCCAGGTCATCTACAAGGCTATGCTAGGCAAAGTGCCGCATTATCTCAGTTCACTGGTCACGATGGCTACACCCACCCGTAGCACGCGCTCCAGCAGGTGTATCTCACTGATCATCCCTAAAGCCAAAACCTCATTTGGACGCCTTTCCTTCCAGTTCTCTGCTGCCTGCGACTGGAACGAATTGCAAAAATCTCTGAAGTTGGAGACTTTTATCTCCCTCAACAACTTTAAAAATCTGCTATCCGAGCAGCTAACCGATCGCTGCAGCTGTACATAGTCCATCTGTAAACTACCCACCCAATTTACCTACCTCACCCCCATACTGCTTTTATTTATTTACTTTTCTGCTCTTTTGCACACCAGTATCTCTTCTTGCACATGATCATCTGATGATTTATCACTCCAGTGTTAATCTGCTAAATTGTAATTATTCGATTTATTGCCTACCTCATGCCTTTTGCACACATTGTATATAGATTCTCTTTTTTTTCTACCATGTTATTGACTTGTTTATTGTTTACTCCATGTGTAACTCTGTGTTGTTGTCTGTTCACACTGCTATGCTTTATCTTGGCCAGGTCGCAGTTGCAAATGAGAACTTGTTCTCAACTAGCCTTCCTGGTTAAATAAAGGTGAAATAAAAAAATAAAAAATTAAAAAAAAAAAAAATCTATTTGAATCCCATCTACAGCTACCATCTAAGATATTAATTTCCCTCCACAAGGGGGCGGACATGTAACGTTTCCAAAACGGGATAGTATTGTCCATGTAACGTTTCCAAAATGGGATAGTATTGTCCAGGTAACGTTTCCAAAATGGGATAGTATTGTACATGTAACGTTATGCCCCCTTGTGAGTTAATAGTATTGCATGCTGTAGCAGGCTATATAAAGAGGAAGACCTCCGTTGACGATTCAGTTCGTTGTAACATCTCGTCTGGACAGGTCACCGTCCTTAGTTAGTTAGTTAGTTAACGTTAGCTAGTTCATTCTCACAAAAGTGAGAACTGCTCTAGATTGGAAACTTACGTTAATGAGTGTAAAGCCATGTTGGCTTTATGGAAACGATATACAATATATGGGAAATAATATAGTTGAGGGAAATAATCCAAACCTAGTTGTGCCTAGTTAGGACATAACGTTAGCTAGCTAGATAACGGTACTGTACTGTAGCTCATACAACGCCGACGGTCAAACCCGGAAGAACCAATACAGTATGAGGTGAAACGGTGAACTGACGTTGAATCATAATTAAGTTAATAAAAATGTATTAGTGAAACTTAAAAAACAGTATATGGCAAATTAAATATATTATGCGGAATACATTACGGAATATTGTACATCATATTAAATATATTACTCTATTGTTATCATATAGAAACATCATGGAATATTGTACATCATAGTAAATATATTACGGTATTGTTATCATATAGCAACATCATGGAATATCGTACATCATATTAAATATATTACTCTATTGTTATCATATAGAAACATCATGGAATATTGTACATCATATTAGCATCAACATACATTATTGTTTCATTCAATTTCACATAAGGATATTTCATATTTAAAAGTACAGAAGTCAGAACCCATCACCTGCTATGTAAAAGAGACAGAAGAATGCACAATGGTCAATGCTATCTGGGATCCTTGGGACATCCCTACCCTAAACCCTAACCTTAACCATTTTAAATGTCAACTTCAACAGGCTAGGGACGTCCCAAGGATGTATCTCTATCTGAAAATACATGATTTAAGTGATTGATAGTTGGTATTCAGCAGTCATAAAGCCTTATTTACTTTAATGAACTACTAAAATAGTGATTTTGTCAAACAGCATAGACAGCAACTCTACACTTTATTGACTGACTGATCCATTCATCCTTCCATCCCTCCTCAGCCTTCCTCTCCTCTAAAGACCCAGTGAGGGTGGAGCTCAGTCAGAGAGCTGTTGAGGGACTGGTTAGGAAGAACAATTCTACAGCCAGAGAGGTGAGAGGTCACACATGGTTTAGATGGTAAATATTTATGTCCCCTTAGTGGTTCATCACGTCAGCAAAAGGGAATATGTTCCATCATCTATGTTTATTTACATTAGTGCAAATTGTCCACTCATATTGGTGTAATTTCTCACCCCATTTGGCTGTATGAAAGTTAATTTCCCCTCAGGCACACACATTTGTTCTTTGCTATTATGAAGGTCATTTGTGTAGAATGTACTTTTCCCCACTCATTCACCCCACCTCTTTAAGTTGCTTATTTATATTCAGTGGCCTGACTGCGTCCAGACTGTCAAAGGCCCATCCTGTTAGATCTGAACCTAATGGAGCTTGGAGTGATCTGATGACAGAAGTTACATTTAGGTGCCAGGTGTAACTGAGGCCATAGATGCTCCACATCCATTACTTTGAGTGTTTTATATAATATGACTAAATATGTTTCTTTCTGTGTTGCAAGGGCAGTCAAGAAATGGAACTGCAAGGCCACAGAACATGACATAAGCAGAGCTGTGGGAGACCACCTCAAGCCCCTGGTAGAGCCGGGGGTGGTGTTTACCACTCCACCACGCCTTCAGCAGGCTGGAAAAGTGGGATTGACACTGATTTTCATACTAAGATGGACCAAGAGTCTGTTGATATTTTTAAATCAAGCTTTATTTATAAAGCACATATCAGACATGGATGCAACACAATGGCTTCACAGAAAAAAACTAAGAAAATAAACAGAAATATTTAGAAACACAAACATAAGAGGATAAAAAACAATAATACCAACTTAAAGACTAATGAGCATCCTAAGGAAATGCCATTGATTAAAATATTAAAATATCCAATCCAAAAATATAAGCTTGTTTTTTAGGAGGGGCTCTGAAAGACACTATGGGGGTGTCCAATGAAAGTTGACTAGTAACAACAACTGGGACCTAAAAGACACTCACCATAAGACCCACTAAATCTGCCAAAGAAGAGGAAAACAAAAGAAAAACCCACAATAAACTTAAAGACAGGAAGAAAACCAAAAAGGTGGAGCAACTAAAGGTGTTGACTCTCCACATCTATCAAGACAACTGGAGCACTGGGCCAGACACTCTTAAATAGAACCTGGACCAGCTCAGGTGAAACACCTTCCCACTAACGAGATGGACAAGCCAGCACAGGTGTAACACATACTGACTAACGAAGTGACACTTATCAGTGCATCCTACGTGCTAACGAGCTATACGTGCTAAAGTCCAACCTCGAAACATAAATGGAAAAACCAAAGACTAACTAACACCTTAAGAGTTTGCTCACCAACAACAGAAAACAACTTCCATTTCACATTATAATCAACTACAATGCTTCACCTTCACCAATATAAACATGGTGTCTGTCTAACAACAATTAAAAACAATATTTATTTTTCCCACAAAGAAACCTAAAACTAACTAGCTTCTAGAACTCTCTTTCCCTTGAAACGAGCCCAAACAAAACCCATCTCCAATAGGGAAAAACGTGCAGTCAAAATAGTGACCCATGGCAACGCACTGGCTAAACGCAAAACTTGCTGACTGCCCACCCTTGAGACAATCAGTAACCAACTCCTGCAATATCCGTAGTAACTTTCCACCTTACTTCTCTCTCTCTTTTCAGGGTTCACTCGATAGGCATGTTGTTGGATCGGGCCCCAATGTCTAGCATTTGGGTTAGCACATCTAAGAATGAACGATTGTTAATAAAAATTGATTATAGAACAATTTATTATACTGCTTTCATGTGTGTATATACACAAACATCTGCAACAATTATCATATTACATGTATTTTTTTAAAACAAGCAGCTTTTTCAACTTGTAGAAAACAGCTAGCTACATTTTGAAGTGCTGCATTTTGATTAAAGTGGGTCACCAACACAGTAAGTGTAACACAGCTCTTTTTTTGTTAGTCACTTTTTGTTAAATAATACTCTTTCAATTCAGAGCCTGGATTTTCCCCTGAAGCTAATATCCATATCATGCTGCAATCAATTGAACAGGGTAAACGATAAGGATAAGGTAGAACATCATTAAAATACTCCTTCTACAATGTTAAAACATTCTATATTGTGACATCATTAAAATACTCCTACTACAATGTTAAAACATTCTACATTGTGACATCATTAAAATACTCCTACTACAATGTTAAAACATTCTACATTGTGACATCATTAAAATACTCCTTCTACAATGTTAAAACATTCTACATTGTGACATCATTAAAATACTCCTACTACAATGTTAAAACATTCTACATTGTGACATTAATTCATTGATATCATGAAACAACTTCTTCATGTATGCATTTTCTGATGTTTGATCAAACACCTTTTATTAGAGTATCTCTTGTCACATTGATCACAGCTATGAGGTTTCTCTCCTGTGTGTGTTCTCTGGTGTCGAATCAGATGACTTGATGTAGTAAAACTCATCCCACATTGATCACAGCTATAAGGTTTCTCTCCTGTATGTGTTCTCTGGTGTGAAGTCAGCTGGCTAGATGTAGGAAAACTCTTCTCACAATGATTACAACTATAAGATTTCTCTCCTGTGTGTGTTCTCTGGTGTATAGTCAGAGAGCTTGATGTAGAAAAACTCATCCCACATTGATCACAGCTAAAAGGTTTCTCTCCTGTGTGTGTTCTCTGGTGTGGAGTCAGATGGCTAGATGTAGTAAAACTCTTCCCACATTGATTACAGCTATAAGGTTTCTCTCCTGTGTGTGTTCTCTGGTGCACTGTCAGAGAGCCAGATGTAGTAAAACTCTTCCCACATTGATCACAGCTATAAGATTTCTCTCCTGTGTGTGTTCTCTGGTGTTTAGTCACAGAGCTAGATGTAGTAAAACTCTTCCCACATTGGTCACAGATATAAGGCTTCTCTCCTGTGTGTGTTCTCTGGTGTACATTCAGAGTGCCAGATGTCTTAAAACTCTTCCCACAATGATTACAACTATAAGGTTTCTCTCCTGTGTGTGTTCTCTGGTGCACTGTCAGAGAGCCAGATGTAGTAAAACTCTTCCCACATTGATCACAGCTATAAGATTTCTCTCCTGTGTGTGTTCTCTGGTGTATAGTCAGAGAGCTTGATGTAGTAAAACTCATCCCACATTGATCACAGCTAAAAGGTTTCTCTCCTGTGTGTGTTCTCTGGTGCACTGTCAGATAGCCGGATTTAGTAAAACTCTTCCCACATTGATCACAGCTGTAAGGTTTCTCTCCTGTGTGTGTTCTCTGGTGCACTGTCAGATAGCCAGATGTAGTAAAACTCTTCCCACATTGATCACAGCTATAAGGTTTCTCTCCTGTGTGTGTTCTCTGGTGTTGAGTCAGATGGCGAGATTGACCAAAACTCTTCCCACATTGACCACAGCTATAAGGTTTCTCTCCTGTGTGTGTTCTCTGGTGTTGAGTCAGATGGCAAGATTGACCAAAACTCTTCCCACATTGATCACAGCTATAAGGTTTCTCTCCTGTGTGGATTCGCTGATGAATTTTAATGCCTGATGAGGTGAATCTCTTCCCACAGTCAGAGCAGCAGTGAGTTCTCTTCCCTGTGGATCTCTGCTGGTGTTTATTGAGGCGTTCTGATCTGGAGAGACTCTTCTCTGCCTCGTCAGCATCATGAGGTTGTTGAGGCTCCCCAGAAGATCCACGATAGTCCCGTATCTCTCCTGTGCGAAGAACAAAGTCAGATGATTAAAGGCCCACAACAATGGAAATCCACTGTAAAAGGTGATGCCAACAGCGTAGCCATGATGTTGTACAACAATTGACGTCTGTAATGAATGTTAAAATTATTTGACAATTGTCTTAAAATGAGCAAGAATAGTCTTATTTTAGTAGTAACATCAATGATTGTAGACTAGAAATAAGTTATTCATGTTGTTGAAACTCTAAGCAGTGTGCCAGACGACTTTTGGTCTCCAATATAGGCCCCTTTCTGTGTTTAATAAAATTGCGGCACAAGGGCGATGCGCACACAATTTGATTGCAGAAACACCTCCCCGCTAATGAGGAAACCGATAGTAATGGATGTAGTATATCTGCTAATGAGGAAACCACAAGTTATGGATGTAGTATATCTGCCTGGAGCAAAAATGGTGAGCAAAGCTTTTAGTTTTTCACAATGTATTCTGAATGTGAATGGGGGAAAACTCAGGGGAGTAACCTCTATTTCCAGGTTGATTATGAGTACATTTCACACTACTTTGGATTATAATTGTAAGGCTCGTTTGAATGTCCTGCTTAATATAAATGTTTGCTACAGTATTAAAAATTATGTGTAATTATTGAAGAACCGCGTTAATGACAGTATACATTTGGGTGTTGCTAATAAAGTTAAGATTTCTTTGTATTTCACCTTTATTTAACCAGGTAGGCCAGTCGAGAACAAGTTCTCATTTACAACTGCGACCTGGCCAAGATAAAGCAAAGCGACAAAAAAACAACAGAGTTACATACACTTGGGATAAACAAACGTAGAGTCAATAACACAATAGAAAGTCTATATACAGTGTGTGCAAATTGAGTAAGGAGGTAAGGCAATAAATAGGCCTTAGTAGCGAAGTAATTACAAATTAACACTGGAGTGATAGATGTGCAGATGATGATGTGCAAGTAGAAATACTGGTGTGCAAAAGAGCAAAAAAAGTTAATAAAACATGGGGATGAGGTAGGCAGTTGTATGAGCTATTTACAGATGGGCTGTGTACAGCTGCAGCGATCGGTAAGCTGCTCAGATAGCTGATGCTTAAAGTTAGTGAGGGAGATATGTCTCCTACTTCAGCGATTTTTGCAATTCGTTCCAGTTATTGGCAGCAGAGAACTGGAAGGAAAGGCGGCCAAAGGATGTGTTGGTTTTGTGGATGACCAGTGAGATATACTTCCTGGAGCGCGTTCTATGGGTGGGTGTTGCTATGGTGACCAGTATTCTGAGTTAAGGCGGCCTAGCAAAGACTTATAGATGACCTGGAGACAGTGGGTTTGGCGACGAATATGTAGCAAGGGCCAGCCGACGAGAGCAGTGGTATATGGGGCTTTGGTGACAAAACGGGTGGCACTGTGATAGACTGTATCCAGTTTGCTGTGTAGAGTGTTGGAGGCTATTTTGAAAATGAAATCGCCGAAGTCAAGGATCGGTAGGATAGTCAGTTTTACGAGGGTATGTTTGGCAGTGTGAGTGAAGGAGGCTTTGTTGCGAAATAGGAAGCCAATTCTAGATTTAATTTTGGATTGGAAATGCTTATTATTAGTCTGGAAGGAGAGTTTACAGTCTAGCCAGACACCTAGATATTTATAGTTGTCCACATATTCTAAGTCAGAACCGTCCAGAGTAGTGATGCTAGTCGGACGGGTGTGGGCAGCGATCGGTTGTTGATTGATCGGTTGTTCTTATCGGCTGTTGAGTCTGCTGATAAGAATATGGTGATTGACAGAGTCAAAAGCCTTGGCCAGGTCGATGAAGACGGCTGCACAGTACTGTCTTTTATCGATGGCGGTTATGATATCGTTTAGTACCTTGAGCGTGGCTGACGTGCACCCATGACCAGCTCTGAAACCAGATTGCATAGCGGAGAAGGTACGGTGGGATTTGAAATGGTCGGTAATCTGTTTGTTAACTTGGCTTTCGAAGACCTTAGAAAGGCAGGGTAGGCTAGATATAGGTCTGTAACAGTTTGGGTCTAGAGTGTCACACCCTTTGGAGAGGGGGATGACCACGGCAGCTTTACAATCTTTAGGAATCTCGGACGACACGAAAGAGAGGTTGAACAGACTATATATATGTATATACACTGCTCAAAAAAATAAAGGGAACACTAAAATAACAAATCCTAGATCTGAATGAAATATTCTTATTAAATACTTTTTTCTTTACATAGTTGAATGTGCTGACAACAAAATCACACAAAAATAATCAATGGAAATCAAATTTAGCAATCCATGGAGGTCTGGATTTGGAGTCACACTCAAAATTAAAGTGGAAAACCACACTACAGGCTGATCCAACTTTGATGTAATGTCCTTAAAACAAGTCAAGATGAGGCTCAGTAGTGTGTGTGGCCTGTATGACCTCCCTACAACGCCTGGGCATGCTCCTGATGAGGTGGCGGATGGTCTCCTGAGGCATCTCCTCCCAGACCTGGACTAAAGCATCCTCCAACTCCTGGACAGTCTGTGGTGCAACGTGGCGTTGGTGTATGGAGCGAGACATGATGTCCCAGATGTGCTCAATTGGATTCAGGTCTGGGGAACGGGCGGGCCAGTCCATAGCATCAATGCCTTCCTCTTGCAGGAACTGCTGACACACTCCAGCCACATGAGGTCTAGCATTGTCTTGTATTAGGAGGAACCCAGGGCCATCCGCACCAGCATATGGTCTCACAAGGGGTCTGAGGATCTCATCTCGGTACCTAATGGCAGTCAGGCTACCTCTGGCGAGCACATGGAGGGCTGTGCGGCCCCCAAAGAAATGCCACCCCACACCATGACTGACCCACCACCAAACCGGTCATGCTGGACCAGGATGTTGCAGGCAGTAGAACGTTCTCCACGGCGTCTCCAGACTCTTGTCACGTCTGTCACATGCTCAGTGTGAACCTGCTTTCATCTGTGAAGCATTGGAAAGGCTTTTCTCCTCTGTATCCTCTCATGAGCTATTCGTGAAAATCTATTTTTGGGAGCAGAAAATGCTTTTCTCCTGTGTGTATTCTCTCATGCCTTTTCAGGTTAGTTAACATGGTAAACTCTTTCTACACTGGGAGCATTGGAAAGGCTTTTCTCCTGTGTGTATCCTCTCATGAGCTTTCAAGTGCCCTATCTTAGTAAAACTCTTTCCACACTGGGAACATTGGAAAGGCTTTTCTCCGGCGTGTGTCCTCTCATGCAGTTTTAGGTTCCCTAACCAGCAAAAACTATTTTCACAGTGGGAGCAGTGGTGTTGTCTCACTGGTTTGGGCGTCTCTGGGTCTGGTTCCCCTGAAGGATTCTTCCCGCTGTCAGAGTGAGAGTCTGGTTCCTCTCCTTGCAAAGACACACAGAGTATGTCGTTAAACAGAGACCTAAATGAAACCTCCACATGATAAAACTGTCTTCCTATGAGGTTTAATCTAGACTAGATCCCTCAATAAAAGAGCAGAACTGGTCATCACAGAGTGGCTGTAGTGCTTTGCATGCTGGGTAAATCCATTTTAATTCAATACATTTTTGACAGCATCCCTTTTGATTTAAAACAATCTTTCCTTACATGTTTGACTATGGAAGAAGTGGTAAGAAAGTGACTTAATGTAACTGAATGTAAAAACATTCATGAGATTTACATTACCAGTCAAAAGTTTGGACACACCTACTCATTCAAGGGTTATAATTATTTGTTTTACCATTTTATCTACATTGTAGAATAATCGTGAAGAAATCAAAACTATGAAATAACACATATGGAATCATGTAGTAACCAAAAAAAGTGGTAAACAATTCTAAATATATTTTAGATTTTTCAAAGTAGCAACCCTTTGCCTTGATGACAGCTTTGCACACTCTTGGCATTCTCTTAACCAGCTTCACCTGGAATGCTTTTCCAACAGTCTTGAAGGAGTTCCCACATATGCTGAGCACTTGTTGGCTGCTTTTCCTTCACTCTGTGGTCCAACTCATCCCAAACCATCTCAATTGGGTTGAGGTCAGGTGATTGTGAAGGCCAGGTTATCTGATGCAGCACTCATCACTCTCCTTTTTGGTAAAATAGCCCTTACACAGCCTGGAGGTGTGTTGGTTCATTGTCCTGTTGAAAAACAAATGATAGTCCCACTAAGCGCAAACCAGATGGGATGGCGTATCGCTTCAAAATGCTGTGGTAGCCAGACAGGTGTGTGCCTTTCCAAATCATAACCAATCAATTTAATTTACCACAGGTGGACTCCAAACAAGTTGTAGAAACATCTCAACGATGATCATTGGAAACAGGATGCACCTGAGGTCAATTTCAATTCTCACAGCAAAGGGTCTGAATACTTATGTAAATAAGGTATTTCTGTTTTTTATTTTTAATAAATGTTGAAAAAATTCTCCAAACCTATTTTCTCTTTGTCATTATGGGGTATTGTGTGTAGACTGATGAGGATTTTTATTTATTTAATCCATTGTAGAATAAGGCTGTAACGTAACAAAATGTGGAAAGACTTAAGTGACAAAAAAAGGGGGTTAAAGACTTAAAGACATGTAAAAAAATAGATATAATTTTTTACATCTCTTAGATATAAGACAGACACTTCAGAACAAACTTCCTTTAGATGTTCTGGGGGAAACAATACTACTATGGTTACTGTTGTTCCATGTTGTGAATGTTATCCAATGTGTTACTATGGTTACTGTTGTTCCATGTTGTGAATGTTATCCAATGTGTTACTATGGTTACTGTTGTTCCATGTTGTGAATGCTATCCAATGTGTTACTATGGTTACTGTTGTTCCATGTTGTGAATGCTATCCAATGTGTTACTATGGTTACTGTTGTTCCATGTAGTGAATGCTATCCAATGTGTTACTATGGTTACTGGTGTTCTATGGGTTACAGCAGTATGGACAAATATTTTTTGTTGATACTTCCATGGGTCTTACAGTTCAAAATCAAATAGCAAAATGATCCTTGGTATAACCTTCTTAAAACAGTACAATACAGGGGAAGCCCTTCATGTTGTTTAAATCTTCTTAAAACAATTCCATATAGCTTAGAAGAACCTCCCCCTCAGACAGGGCTTAGACAGTTTTAACCCATTACAATCTGAGACTTACATTACTCTGAAACTAGTTATCCTGGGATCTAACATTACTCAGACTAGTTATCCTGGGGAATAGTTTTAATACATTTGCAAAAAATCTAAACCTGTTTTTGATTTGGCATTAATGGGTATTGTGATGGCATTATGGGCTATTGTGATGGCATTATGGGGTATTGTGTGTAGATTGATGAGGATTTAAAAAATAATAATCAATTTTAGAATAATGGGATGCCCAAAAAACGATACCGATAAATTTTAGCGGCCTTTTAACATTCTAGTACAGTTAAAAA